>NC_079412.1:28582254-28732254 GCF_026213295.1 Gadus chalcogrammus | reverse complement strand
GCCTCTAGGTACCGGCCCGGCCTCTTGGATGACCGCGTGTGGTGGCCCTGAGTGGCGGCTCTAACCGCCCCCTAACGCTACTGACCTGGGGGAGGCTTAGGCCCAATCCCATTCCCACCCCTTACCCCTCCCCCTTACCCCTCCCCCTTACCCCTCCCTCTTACCCCTCCCCCTTACCCCTCCCCCTTACCCCGTCCCCTTACCCCTCCCCCTTACCCCTCCCCCTTACCCCTCCCCCTTACCCCTCCCCCGTCCCCTTACCCCGTCCCCTTACCCCGTCCCCTTACCCCTCCCCCTTACCCCTCCCCCTTACCCCTCCCCCTTACCCCGTCCCCTTACCCCTCCCCCTTACCCCTCCCCCTTACCCCGTCCCCTTACCCCGTCCCCTTACCCCGTCCCCTTACCCCGTCCCCTTACCCCGTCCCCTTACCCCGTCCCCTTACCCCTCCCCCTTACCCTCCCCCTTACCCCTCCCCCTTACCCCGTCCCCTTACCCCTGCCCCCTTACCCCGTCCCCTTACCCCTCCCCCTTACCCCTCCCCCTTACCCCTCCCCCTTACCCCTCCCCCTTACCCCTCCCCCTTACCCCTCCCCCTTACCCCGTCCCCTCCCCTCCCCCTTACCCCTCCCCCTTACCCCTCCCCCTTACCCCGTCCCCTTACCTCTCCCCCTTACCCCGTCCCCTTACCCCTCCCCCTTACCCCGTCCCCTTACCCCTCACCCCTCCCCCTTACCCCGTCCCCTTACCCCGCCCCCTTACCCCGCCCCCTTACCCCTCCCCCTTACCCCTCCCCCTTACCCCTCCCCCTTACCCCGTCCCCTTACCCCGTCCCCTTACCCCTCCTCCTTACCCCTCCCCCTTACCCCTTTAAAACAAGGGGGAGGGGTTCGGGGAACGGTAAGGGGTGGAAATGGGATTGGGCCTAAACCTAAACCCTACGAGCCACCACAGGACAGTGCATCTCTAAACAACGCTGCTGCCTGCATCTGAGGCTGACCCATTCCTCCTCTAATACTCGTTGTGGCAATTATTATAGGAAAGGTATAATCAATAATAATAACTTATTAATAACCAGGTTGCTTTTTTTTTTCTTGTTGGTTTAACATTAGTGGACATTGATTTGGACGAAATGAGGTTAGGTGGAGGTAGAGTTATTGCCTGGAAGTGATTTTGGCATGAGTGACGTATGGCAATGGTATGATTCACAGCACGTCAAGTATTTATTCCTACATTCACTTCTGCATTCTTTCTTTATTTACTTTTGATTGCTTCTCGTTTTGCATGCGTGGAAGTCATGTCTTCTGCCATGTCCTCCTCCTGTTCTTCATCACCTTCTCCCCGCTGTCTCCTTCATGCCTTCTCAAGCATCGCTCCTCTTCCTCCCCCTCTGTCCTGTCCTGCTCCTCTTCCTCCTCTGCTCTCGGGCAGCCCCCTCTCCTTCCTCTTCTTTGCACTTTCTGACATGTCTCGGGACAGCAGTGACGAAGAGTCTGAGGAAGAGGAGGATTTTACACAGGTCCAATTTGGGTCCAGGTACACCACTGGTGTGTGTGTGTGTGTGTGTGTGTGTGTGTGTGTGTGTGTGTGTGTGTGTGTGTGTGTGTGTGTGTGTGTGTGTGTGTGTGTGTGTGTGTGTGTGTGTGTGTGTGTGTGTGTGTGTGTGTGTGTGTGTGTGTGTGTGTGTGCACGCGTCCCTCCCCTTTAGTTTGCGCTGCTGGCTCACGACTAACGGTGGTCTACTGCAGTGCTGAAGGCTTGCAGAGCAAAGCAGGCTCTCTGTGACTCACACAACCTTGCTTATGCGACCTTGGTTTGATCATCCAGGGTTTTATCGAGTGCCTACACCTTCTGTCGTCTGAATGCAGCACTAACGAGTTGATGGGCTTGAACCTTTTTGTGTGATTTGTTTCCTTGCCAGGAAATGGACAAATACACATTGTGAAAGAAGTGCACACTGGGCTTAACATTTAAGTTATTGAATGATTGAATGCCCCAGGGTTTAAGGTTTCAGGGGACCACAGATTTACGTAAAGCCTTGTCATCGTTACAAAATGTTAAAATCTTAAGCGCCTCATCTCTGGTTGGATGTCTAAGATTGCATCCTGAGCCATAACGTGCCTCAGTGCACTGTAGCCCGAGGCGTGCTGTGTGCTGATAAGCACAGGAGGGATTCTCCTTTCTCCAAGCTGACTACTAACCGCATCGACAGCCTGCGTCAGCACAAGAGCCTGTGAAACATCAGTGTGAACGAGATGCACTGCCTTAACAACCAGCTTCCCGTAACCATTAATGTAGGATGGACTCTGGCGCCCACGATGGGACACGTTCAACGTCTTCTACCAGCCGGCAGGAGCTTATTGGCCTCTGCTGCCGCTAATACTGTTATTTCCTTCAGGCACCCTGGAAGAGATGGGCTTGTTTGACCCTGAGTGTGGCTCCCCTCAGTGTGGCCTTCGTCAGAGGGCGTGTGTTCTAACCCCTTGTTGTTGTTTGTGGCCCCCCTCGGTCCCTCTCTCCGTGCCGTCGACAGTGCGGGGGCGTCAGGAGGGGGCGGCGAGGCAGCCAGCGACCGCTTCACCATCGAAGTGTGCAAGGAGACGGAGATGCTGAACTACCTCATCGAGCGCTTTGACAATGTGGGCATAGAAGAGAAGAAGGCGCCCAAGGTAGGCCGACCGCCGCAGCGTCGCCGACCGCGACCCAGCGTCTCCGACCAGGAGCCGGTCGCTGACGGGAAACCTGAATACCATGTCCACGTCGGCTCAAGGGCTGATTATTGTTCCCCGTTCACGCAATGCTAGGGGGTTCCTTGCGTCCATCGCATCAAGGGCCTGACGTGCGCCTCTCAAAAATCGTAACCGATTACGTGGGACGGTAATCAGCCGTCTTTATTGATTTGATATTGACCAGATCAATATTGAGCTCAATCAATACACAGGGTCAGGGTTAGGTTTACATGGAGAACAAGGCACACTTTGTGTTTCCATTCGTTGTGTAGGGCTGTGACCGATCTCTTTGGAGCGGTGTGGTCTCTTTAAGCCCCTTCTACTGGACTGTGTCCCTCCTTATGCAGTATTGGGGACAGCATTCATGTACCTTGTGTGAATATACAGTATATTAACAGGACAATGGTCTTTTAATAGATTATAAACACCTATTTGACCCCCAAAAAGATATGTATAATGTAATAATTACTGTCAATCACAACTTCACAACTTTCATAACTACTTGAGCTCCAAAGCGACAGTTATATTAATTAATTGATCTCTCTCTCTCTGTCTCTCTGTCTCTCTGTCTCTCTGTCTCTCTGTCTCTCTGTCTCTCTGTCTCTGTCTCTGTCTCTCTCTCTCTCTCTCTCTCTCTCTCTCTCTCTCTCTCTCTCTCTCTCCCTCTCCCTCTCTCTCTCTCTCCCTCTCCCTCTCTCTCTCTCCCTCCCTCTCTCTCTCTCTCTCCCTCTCTGTGGTTCCATGTCTCAGATATGCAGCCATCCCAGCGTCAGCCAGCTGATGAGCAACATACGCTCACAATGTATTTCTCACGCCACCCTGGTACTGCAAGGCTCCCTGACCCAGCCCAGGTCTGTCTAACCCAGCCAGCCCCCCCCCCCCCCAGACACACACACCAGCCCCCCCACCGTGACACCGCTTTATGCGTCCCCGTTTCCACTGGGAACATTCTGTCCCCTTTCTCTCTTGTCATCCCAGCCTAGTCTCCATGGCAACGACTCAATCACCCTCTGCCTCCACAGTGTGGGTGTACACACACACACACACACACACACACACACACACACACACACACACACACACACACACACACACACACACACACACACACACACACACACACACACACACACACACACACACGGCCTTGCTATATTAACACCGCCCGCCTCCCTCTCCCCCCGCCCCCCTCCCTGTCTGAGGTGCTGCGCTGCGTAGGAGTCCCCTGCAGGAGTCCCTTCTGGTCCCCTACATGCTGTGCCGGAACCTTCCGTACGGGTTCCTCCAGGAGCTGGTGCGCATGACCCACCAGGAGGAGGGCGTCTTCAGACAGGTGGGCCGGGCCACAGAGAGACGCTCACCTTAGGCCACGCCGGCCCGCTCTGACACGCGGGAGGCCATGGCCCTAACCTCCTCTCTGACCCGTGTTGACCCTTCTCTTTCTAGATATTTATCCCCATCCTACATGGGCTGGCCCTGGCAGTCAAAGAGTGCTCTTTTGACAGCGACAACTTCAAGTTCCCCCTCATGGTAAGGACTGCTCGGTCGTGGCTCCTCTGATAGTTAGGGTGAGTTAGGGTGAGTTAGGGTTTACACCAAGGCCTCTGATTGTAAACCAATAAATCATGCAACCAAATACTTTATCCATTAATTATACAGCAATAACTAATACTGTGATGCTCCAACTAGATTTGTTAAATTTGTAGTTTTACTTATGTTATAACATTCACCATACAATGTTTTTTTATTTAGAAAACATCAGCATGTGATTCAGTCGTTTTGTATTGATTGCAATACAGCCTAGATTACAAATCTAGGTTACAAATCTAGGCTGGAGAACGCAGAACTCAAATGTATCGACAATGTTTACAATTTAATGTTGCAGGAACTCTTGGTCATAAGTTATTCTTTCTTTGTACAATATGCATCTATATATTGACAGGCAGTTTGTATTCAACTCTGAATCTAGTGGTAGATCTGTTCACTTTAGCCATGGAATATCTGCAGTTCACCGTGAACGTATTGGTTCTGCAGTCCCTATGAACTGATGCACAAGATAAGCCTTCATGTGGTTACGTCACAGTGGAAGCAACGTCTAATGTGGCGCCCTAAACGCTTCCTGGCACTGTGCGTGTGTGCGCGTGTGCGTGCGTGCGCGTGCGTGCATGTGCGCTACTTGTCACCTTGGCTGGGTGTGAGGATGAATCTCCTTGAATCTCTTCCTACTTCAGAAGCCTCAGGGAAAGAATCTGGAGCATTTTTCCAGGTGTGTGTGCTATATAGGATTTGGTTAGGGGCAGCCAAGGTACGCAGAGTTTGTCTGCGTAACTAATTCATATTAAGTCGTTTGCATCCATTTTGCAGAGAATTTTGCTCAAAAGCAACGTCCAAGTAATACTGAGGACAGTCAAAGCACACAATCAAAATAAGAGTAGCTACAAAAATGGTGACCTCTGACCTAGTTTCTATATAACAGCAGGACTCTGTACACAGTAGCTGTAGGATTCACTAGACATTTAGGCCCAATCCCATTTCTACCCTTCCCCTTACCTCTTCCAAACAAGGGGGAGGGGGAAGGGGAAGGGGTAAGGGGTAGAAATGGGATTGGGCCTTAGTTTCCTAACATGAGGCGTTGACAGTCTTGCGGTCCCTGCTGGGTCGATCTGCTACCTGCTGCGATGCTGCCTCATTCAGAGTGATGTCACCCCGGCTCCATTTTGTAACACTTGCATGTCCACTCTCTCTCCAGGCATTAGCTGAGCTCTGTGAAATCAAGTTTGGAAAGACTCATCCTGTGTGCAATTTGGTGAGTATAGTATTACAATTTGTATAAAGTTTGCTTCTTAATTCATGAAATCCAAGAATCCAACAGTGTTTCTCTTGACGCCATCACGTGCACACTGCACCCAAAAATAAACTGCATCTATTCTGAGTTACGCACACCCATAGCCGCAATGTTAATTGCCTTGTCTCATTTCCACCGTTCCCATTGTCCTGAGCAGCAGAACAAATGTCACGTCGTGGCCGTGATTAATCCCAAGCCTCAGCTGGATGTGAGCAGGTCTGTCCTGACGGCAGCACGGACCACTCTGCCTGTTTTATTCTAGTCATACCCCCGGCTCACTGCAGGCATAACGCAGTCCCCATCTGCACGGGGCTTTATTTAGCCAGATAACATCTCCTGTATCAGTGAAATCTGTTTCTCTACAGTTGTGGTAACGTGCTGACACGGTGCTATAGGACCCCCACGCTGCCCAGAGCAGACCCCCGTTTAGACTGCCCTCAGTGTGCACCCGCCATCTGGTGGACTTCCATTAACATGTACCCACTTATAAGAGCCTCTAGTCCAGCAGCAGCTTGTACTGATGTCTTTAAACAGCTGGTAGGAGTCAGCCAAGGATACCTGCAGGTAGACTGTGGACGTTGGGGATCGAACCCAGAACATCTTGCCTCACTGACCACTAGACTATCCTGCCCACAGTCATAAACCTGTGTGTGTGTGTGTGTGTGTGTGTGTGTGTGTGTGTGTGTGTGTGTGTGTGTGTGTGTGTGTGTGTGTGTGTGTGTGTGTGTGTGTGTGTGTGTGTGTGTGTGTGTGTGTGTGTGTGTGTGTGTGTGTGTCCAGATGACGTCTCTGCCCCTGTGGTGCCCCACCCCCCTGAGCCCGGGCTGTGGCAGGGAGCTCCAGAGACTGTCCTACATCGGGACCTTCTTCAGCCTGTCGGTCTTCGCCGAGGACGACGTGAGTCCCGCCCCCCGCTCGGCTGCCCGGTCTGCTGATCGACAGGGCGTGGCCCCTCCCCTCTCTAGTGGTTGCTTGTGGCCGTTGACCACGTTGTTGACGGAAGTGGTTCAAACCAGGACTTTGAATTCACCACGGGTGCATGGTCGGCCAGTACTCCCTGAATGTCGATTGTACGACACGCTCATTTAACGCTAAAGTTGACACTAAGGTTTGGCTCTGGTCCCGCCCCAGTCTACCCAGAATCCTTTGCCCCACGCACCTGATCCAAAGTATGTGGTCCAGCCGGTCCTCTACCCTGGGCTGGCAGCAGCTCACTGCCAGCAGCTCACTGCCGGTCCACCCCCCTGGGCTGGCAGCAGCTCACTGCCAGCAGCTCACTGCCAGCAGCTCACTGCCAGCAGCTCACTGCCAGCAGCTCACTGCCAGCAGCTCACTGCCAGCAGCTCACTGCCAGCAGCTCACTGCCAGCAGCTCACTGCCGGTCCTCCCCCCTGGGCTGGCAGCAGCTCACTGCCAGCAGCTCACTGCCGGTCCACCCCCCTGGGCTGGCAGCAGCTCACTGCCAGCAGCTCACTGCCGGTCCTCCCCCCTGGGCTGGCAGCAGCTCACTGCCAGCAGCTCACTGCCGGTCCACCCCCCTGGGCTGGCAGCAGCTCACTGCCGGTCCTTGCCCCTGGGCTGGCAGCAGCTCACTGCCAGCAGCTCACTGCCAGCCCAGGGGCGAGACATAAGCCCACACAAATCACAATTTGGCTGTGATCCAAAGTGATTTGCAATGGTTTAATTGATATGAACTTAAATGTTATATGTCAGATAAGAGAGTTTAGGAAATCAGTTGTCAAAGTACCTACCTACCGGGAGACTGTGGCCACAGGGTGTGAACCAGAACCCTCTGCATGGGAGCCAAGCACCGTGAACACTAGGCCATCCTGACCATGTGCACATCTCTCTGCTAGTTCAAATACTCCACCGTCTCGGTGGAGACAAAGCAGAAGATGCTGCTGTTGAGAGGCAGATCCTCTGGGTTAAGCTGCAAAAACCTACTTATTCAGATTTGTGAAACAAGCAGAAATTGAATATCAGGGGTGTGCTCGAATGGAGCTGGGCGAGGGCCTTAAGCCAGAGGGATTGTCACTGCTTCGATGCACACGGCGCTAAACTGCAAGGGAGAGGATTCTGGAAGCTATTGATGGATCCCAGACTATACACTATACTACTATACTATGCACAGACCGGGTGCATCTGCTGAAGTCTCTGACTTTCTGGTCCACCGGTTAAGGGAATAACCGGCAAATATGTGTGATGTACAGTCGGACTGTTTGAAGTTTGTGGAATAGGCTGGAGTTGTTGGAGTAGCTGCACATTTTATTTTTTTGTTCCAACTGCTCAAACGAGGCGTTGGTTGAGATCCACAGCCCAAAACACACACTGCAAATTTCTGTTCATATTTCAAGCGTGAAATATGAACAGAAAAAAAGGTTTTATAATTGTTCACATTGTTCTTGAGCAGAGGAAAGCACACGGTGAGAATATACTGGCTGTCATTTTTCACCCGTTTCCTGTAGGATTCAAATCTCTGTTTGGCCTGAAAAATTATTAAACATTATTCTGCAACTGAACCAACGCTGCTTTCTGCCTTGGGCTTGACAATAAATAAAGTAGATATGTCGAATGGATTCAGATTTAACTATGTCTGGCCCTTTTTTGCTTTCAGTGAAGGTCAAGAAATGTATTTCATTCAACCTATTGACTTTTAAACTACAAAATACTCCAAAAACTAGAGAAACTCACGCAATCCTGATTTTCTATTGCGTAACCTCTTTTGTTTCTGCACCCCAGTCCAAAGTGGGGGACAAGTACTTCTCTGGGCCGGCCATCACCATGGAGAACACCCGGGTGGTCAGCCAGTCCCTCCAGCACTACCTGGAGTCGGCCCGGGTAAGCACCCCCGTCCAGAGCAACACTGCGTCTGTATCCTGCCAACCGGGTCCTAACCGGGTCTTCTGTGGTCCCTCAGGGCGACCTGTTCAAGATCCTCCACAACATCCTGTTGAACGGAGAGACCCGGGAGTCGGCCCTCAACTACATGGCAGCTCTGGTCAAATCGAATGTGAAGAAGGCTCAGATGCAGGTGAGATGAGCCCTGGGCTCGCTTGGCTGTGCCTGGTTTGAACTCAGCCTAGTGATTCTTCAGAGACCTCAAGCACAGCAACCCGTTGACCCGTCAGCCTCCACCCTGATACAAGGCGTTCACGGTTGCCGTGGTAACATTTGAGTGTGATATCATCCGGTCGTCGTGGACAACTGAACCCGGTTGTTGTGGTGTTCCCGTCCCGCTCCCAGACGGACGACAAGCTGGTGTCCACGGACGGCCTGATGCTGAACTTCCTGTGGGTGGTGCAGCAGCTGAGCATGAAGATCAAGCTGGAGACGGTGGACCCCTTCTACATCTTCCACCCGCGCTGCCGGCTGGTGGTCTGCCCCGAGGAGACGCGCCTCAAGGCCACCATGGAGGAGCTCAAGAGCTGGCTGGCCGGCCTGAGTGAGTACCCCCTCCCCCCGCCCCGCCTCCAGCTCCACTGCAGACCTGCAGTCAGCCATGTCCCAGCCATACTCAATGAACCATGATCTCATGAGATGAGCTCGAGAGCCGGGTAGCCGAGCTACCTCAACATCCACCCTGCCGTTGACGCACAGCTAGACGTCTCATGTACACACTCGGGCGACACACTCGGGCGACACACTCCATCTACACACTCCATCTACACACTCTACACCCACACACTCTACACCCAAAGGCTCTACTGAATAGCCGCCTTGACTTGCGTGAAGGCTCCTGCATCGTCCACACCCAGTGTCTTAATCTGCGATCATAATCAGTCTGTGTTGGAGCCCCGCCTGGGGACAACGTGGTGCTCATGTGACTCAGTCTTTATCGGACAATACAACGCGTGTGTGCTCGGCTGCTGTTTAAAGGAGGCCAGCGACCGCCTCCCGTCCTCGACGTGGGAGCAAGGCCGCTGGGATCGGCCTCCATGCGTTCCTTAAAGAACCTCGACGCAGGCAGCCGTTCACCTAGAACAGGGTTTTACTAAATGTTGCGTGATTTGTTTCTTTATACGTGTTGGACCTTTCGCCATTCCTTCTTTATTCTTGTGTGTTTGTTTATCAGTGTGTTTGCCCCCCCCCCCCCCCCCCCGCGGTAACCCATTCATCTCAGATGAAATGCGCTGCTTCTATCCCATCCGTCTCTTTCACTTTGAAGCCTAACAGCGTTAAAGGAGCGAGGACACCGTGGAGAGTGTTTGGAGTCATGTTGTACCGACCGCCGGGCCATAGCTCAACGACACGGACTCACTCAACACTGATGGTTCTAAATCACATCCACCGTCACATAGAGTGTTGTGGCGGCCCTCCCTGTGGAAGTCTTCCACCGGATGGCTCCTCCTGGGGGGTCCGTTCAGTGGGGGGTGTGCTGAGCGTGGGGGGGTCTGTTCAGTGGGGGGTGTGCCCAGCGTGGGGGGGTCCGTTCAGTGGGGGGTGTGCTGAGCGGGGGGGGGGGGGGGGTCCGTTCAGTGGTGGGTGTGCTGAGCGGGAGGGGGGTCCGTTCAGTGGGGGGTGTGCTGAGCGGGGGGGGGTGGGTCCGTTCAGTGGGGGGTGTGGGGTCCTTCCATGCCTGTGTGTCCGCTGAGCGTGTGGGGTCCTTCTATGCCTGTGTGTCCGCTGAGCGTGTGGGGTCCTCCCGTCCACAGAAGACGACCCCTCTGCGTTCTCTGAGCCCAAGTTCCCCACGGAGTGCTTCTTCCTGACGCTGCACGCCCACCACCTCTCCATCCTGCCCGCCTGCCGCCGCTACATCCGACGCCTCAGGGCCATCCGGGAGCTCAACAGGTACACACACGCTGACGCACACACTGATACACACACGCTGCCTCAGGGCCATCCGGGAGCTCAACAGGTACACACACGCCGACGCACACACTGATACACACACACACTGATACACACACGCTGCCTCAGGGCCATCCGGGAGCTCAACAGGTACACACACGCTGTGACGCACACACTGATACACACACACACACACTGATACACACACGCTGCCTCAGGGCCATCCGGGAGCTCAACAGGTACACACACGCTGACGCACACACTGATGCACACACACACACACACTGATACACACACACACACACACACACACTGATACACACACGCTGCCTCAGGGCCATCCGGGAGCTCAACAGGTACACACACGCTGACGCACACACTGATACACACACACACACATACACACACGCTGCCTCAGGGCCATCCGGGAGCTCAACAGGTACACACACGCTGTGACGCACACACTGATACACACACACACACACACTGATACACCCACACACACACTGATACACACACGCTGCCTCAGGGCCATCCGGGAGCTCAACAGGTACACACACGCTGACGCACACACTGATACACACACACACTGATACACACACGCTGCCTCAGGGCCATCCGGGAGCTCAACAGGTACACACACGCTGATACACATACACACTGGTACACACGCTGATACACACACACACGCTGATACACACACACACTGATGCATACACACACTGATACACACACGCTGACACACACACTGATACACACACTGATACACACGCTGACACATGCACTCAAACACTGATACGCACACAAACACTGATGCGCACACACACACTCACAAGGACGGTTGATGATGAGCGTTGGGTAGCGGGTCTGTGACAGACGGTGTGTGTGTGTGTGTGTGTGTGTGTGTGTGTGTGTGTGTGTGTAGGACGGTGGAGGAGCTGAAGAACAGCGAGAGCCAATGGAAGGACTCTCCTCTGGCCAGTAGACACAGAGAGATGCTGAAGAGGTGCAAAACACAGCTCAAGGTGGGTCTCCTGACGCCTCACCTCCCCGGGAACGCCAACACGCAGGCTGGGAGCCTCATCTAGGCGGGAACGCCAACACGCAGGCTGGGAGCCTCATCTAGGCGGGAACGCCAACACGCAGGCTGGGATGCCTCATCTAGGCGGGAACGCCAACACGCAGGCTGGGATGCCTCATCTAGGCGGACGGATCCGTTGACTCGTTGATATTTGAAGCTGTTGTGTTAGTTATTGTTCTGACCTTCAGGAAGGAGTCAGAACTGATGGAGGCAGTGGTTTGAACTGCTGGCCTCTGTGTGCGTCTGATGGAGTGTGTGTGTCTGATTGTGGTGTGTGCGTCTGATTGTGGTGTGTGTCTGATTGTGGTGTGTGCGTCTGATTGTGGTGTGTGCGTCTGATTGTGGTGTGTGCGTCTGATTGTGGTGTGTGTCTGATTGTGGTGTGTGTCTGATTGTGGTGTGTGCGTCTGATTGTGGTGTGCGTCTGATTGTGGTGTGTGCGTCTGATTGTGGTGTGCGTCTGATTGTGGTGTGTGCGTCTGATTGTGGTGTGCGTCTGATTGTGGTGTGTGTGTCTGATTGTGGTGTGTGTCTGATTGTGGTGTGTGCGTCTGATTGTGGTGTGTGTGTCTGATTGTGGTGTGTGTCTGATTGTGGTGTGTGCGTCTGATTGTGGTGTGTGCGTCTGATTGTGGTGTGTGTGTCTGATTGTGGTGTGTGCGTCTGATGGCGTGTGCGTCTGATGGAGTGTGTGTCTGATTGTGGTGTGTGTGTGTCTGATGGAGTGTGTGTCTGATTGTGGTGTGTGTGTCTGATTGTGGTGTGTGTCTGATTGTGGTGTGTGCGTCTGATTGTGGTGTGTGTGTCTGATTGTGGTGTGTGTCTGATTGTGGTGTGTGCGTCTGATTGTGGTGTGTGTGTCTGATTGTGGTGTGTGTCTGATTGTGGTGTGTGTCTGATTGTGGTGTGTGCGTCTGATTGTGGTGTGTGCGTCTGATTGTGGTGTGTGTGTCTGATTGTGGTGTGTGCGTCTGATGGCGTGTGCGTCTGATGGAGTGTGTGTCTGATTGTGGTGTGTGTGTGTCTGATGGAGTGTGTGTCTGATTGTGGTGTGTGTGTGTCTGATGGTGTGTGTGTGTCTGTTTGTGGTGTGTGTGTCTGATGGCGTGTGTGCATCTGATGGCGTGTGCGTCTGATGGCGTGTGTGTCTGATGGCGTGTGTGTGTCTGATGGCGTGTGCGTCTGATGGCGTGTGTGTGTGTCTGATGGCGTGTGTGTCTGATGGCGTGTGTGTGTCTGATGGCGTGTGTGTCTGATGGCGTGTGCGTCTGATGGCGTGTGCATCTGATGGCGTGTGCATCTGATGGCGTGTGTGTGTGTCTGATGGCGTGTGTGTGTGTCTGATGGCGTGTGCGTCTGATGGCGTGTGTGTGCGTCTGATGGCGTGTGCGTCTGATGGCGTGTGCGTCTGATGGTGTGTGTGTCTGATGGCGTGTGCGTCTGATGGCGTGTGTGTGTCTGATGGCGTGTGTGTCTGATGGCGTGTGTGTGTCTGATGGCGTGTGTGTCTGATGGCGTGTGCATCTGATGGCGTGTGTGTCTGATGGCGTGTGCGTCTGATGGCGTGTGTGTCTGTTTGTGGTGTGTGTGTCTGATGGCGTGTGCGTCTGATGGCGTGTGTGTGTCTGATGGCGTGTGCATCTGATGGCGTGTGTGTCTGATGGCGTGTGCGTCTGATGGCGTGTGTGTCTGTTTGTGGTGTGTGCGTCTGATGGCGTGTGCGTCTGATGGCGTGTGCGTCTGATGGCGTGTGCGTCTGACGGCGTGTGTGTCTGATGGCGTGTGCGTCTGATGGCTTGTGTGTGTGTCTGATGGCGTGTGTGTGTCTGATGGCGTGTGCGTCTGATGGCGTGTGCGTCTGATGGCGTGTGCGTCTGATGGCGTGTGCGTCTGATGGCGTGTGTGTGTCTGATGGCGTGTGTGTGTCTGATGGCGTGTGTGTGTCTGATGGCGTGTGTGTGTGTCTGTTTGTGGCGTGTGCGTCTGATGGCGTGTGCGTCTGACGGCGTGTGTGTGTGTCTGTTTGTGGCGTGTGCGTCTGATGGCGTGTGCGTCTGATGGTGTGTGTGTGTGTCTGTTTGTGGCGTGTGCGTCTGATGGCGTGTGTGTCTGATGGCGTGTGTGTCTGATGGCGTGTGTGTCTGATGGCGTGTGTGTCTGATGGCGTGTGCGTCTGATGGCGTGTGTGTCTGATGGCGTGTGTGTCTGATGGCGTGTGCGTCTGATGGCGTGTGTGTGTGTCTGATGGCGTGTGTGTGTCTGATGGCGTGTGCGTCTGATGGCGTGTGCGTCTGATGGCGTGTGCGTCTGATGGCGTGTGCGTCTGATGGCGTGTGCGTCTGATGGCGTGTGTGTGTCTGATGGCGTGTGTGTGTCTGATGGCGTGTGTGTGTCTGATGGCGTGTGTGTGTGTCTGTTTGTGGCGTGTGCGTCTGATGGCGTGTGCGTCTGACGGCGTGTGTGTGTGTCTGTTTGTGGCGTGTGCGTCTGATGGCGTGTGCGTCTGATGGTGTGTGTGTGTGTCTGTTTGTGGCGTGTGCGTCTGATGGCGTGTGTGTCTGATGGCGTGTGTGTCTGATGGCGTGTGTGTCTGATGGCGTGTGCGTCTGATGGCGTGTGCGTCTGATGGCGTGTGCGTCTGATGGCGTGTGCGTCTGACGGCGTGTGCGTCTGACGGCGTGTGTCTGATACGTGCGCGGGTCTGTCTCTCAGAAACTGGTGCGGGCCAAGGCCTGTGCGGACGCCGGCCTCCTGGACGAGAACCTGCTGCGTCGATGCCTCCAGTTCTACAGCACCGTCATCCAGCTCATCCTGCGCATGGTGGACCCTGCTTACCCCCAGTGAGTCCCACCGCAGCTGGGGGAACATTGGCCCAAGACCCCCACATCCATCCATCCCAACACTTGATCACTCGTGTTATCCGTCATAAGGGGACGTTTGCCTCCTTAAATGTCTGTCTGTCTGTCACGTCTGTCTGTCACGTCTGTCTGTCACGTCTGTCTGTCTGTCTGTCTGTCTGTCTGTCTGTCTGTCTGTCTGTCTGTCTGTCTGTCTGTCTGTCTGTCTGTCTGTCTGTCTGTCTGTCTGTCTGTCTGTCTGTCTGTCTGTCTGTCTGTCTGTCTGTCTGTCTGTCTGTCTGTCTGTCTGTCTGTCTGTCTGTCTGTCTGTCTGTCTGTCTGTCTGTCTGTCTGTCTGTCTGTCTGTCTGTCTGTCTGTCTGTCTGTCTGTCTGTCTGTCTGTCTGTCTGTCTGTCTGTCTGTCTGTCTGTCTGTCTGTCTGTCTGTCTGTCTGTCTGTCTGTCTGTCTGTCTGTCTGTCTGTCTGTCTGTCTGTCTGTCTGTCTGTCTGTCTGTCTGTCTGTCTGTCTGTCTGTCTGTCTGTCTGTCTGTCTGTCTGTCTGTCTGTCTGTCTGTCTGTCTGTCTGTCTGTCTGTCTGTCTGTCTGTCTGTCTGTCTGTCTGTCTGTCTGTCTGTCTGTCTGTCTGTCTGTCTGTCTGTCTGTCTGTCTGTCTGTCTGTCTGTCTGTCTGTCTGTCTGTCTGTCTGTCTGTCTGTCTGTCTGTCTGTCTGTCTGTCTGTCTGTCTGTCTGTCTGTCTGTCTGTCTGTCTGTCTGTCTGTCTGTCTGTCTGTCTGTCTGTCTGTCTGTCTGTCTGTCTGTCTGTCTGTCTGTCTGTCTGTCTGTCTGTCTGTCTGTCTGTCTGTCTGTCTGTCTGTCTGTCTGTCTGTCTGTCTGTCTGTCTGTCTGTCTGTCTGTCTGTCTGTCTGTCTGTCTGTCTGTCTGTCTGTCTGTCTGTCTGTCTGTCTGTCTGTCTGTCTGTCTGTCTGTCTGTCTGTCTGTCTGTCTGTCTGTCTGTCTGTCTGTCTGTCTGTCTGTCTGTCTGTCTGTCTGTCTGTCTGTCTGTCTGTCTGTCTGTCTGTCTGTCTGTCTGTCTGTCTGTCTGTCTGTCTGTCTGTCTGTCTGTCTGTCTGTCTGTCTGTCTGTCTGTCTGTCTGTCTGTCTGTCTGTCTGTCTGTCTGTCTGTCTGTCTGTCTGTCTGTCTGTCTGTCTGTCTGTCTGTCTGTCTGTCTGTCTGTCTGTCTGTCTGTCTGTCTGTCTGTCTGTCTGTCTGTCTGTCTGTCTGTCTGTCTGTCTGTCTGTCTGTCTGTCTGTCTGTCTGTCTGTCTGTCTGTCTGTCTGTCTGTCTGTCTGTCTGTCTGTCTGTCTGTCTGTCTGTCTGTCTGTCTGTCTGTCTGTCTGTCTGTCTGTCTGTCTGTCTGTCTGTCTGTCTGTCTGTCTGTCTGTCTGTCTGTCTGTCTGTCTGTCTGTCTGTCTGTCTGTCTGTCTGTCTGTCTGTCTGTCTGTCTGTCTGTCTGTCTGTCTGTCTGTCTGTCTGTCTGTCTGTCTGTCTGTCTGTCTGTCTGTCTGTCTGTCTGTCTGTCTGTCTGTCTGTCTGTCTGTCTGTCCTGTCCTGTCCTGTCCTGTCCTGTCCTGTCCTGTCCTGTCCTGTCCTGTCCTGTCCTGTCGGTCTGTCTGTCTGTCTGTCCTGTATGTCTGTCTGTCTGTCCTGTATGTCTGTCTGTCTGTCCTGTATGTCTGTCTGTCTGTCCTGTATGTCTGTCTGTCTGTCCTGTATGTCTGTCTGTCTGTCCTGTATGTCTGTCTGTCTGTCCTGTATGTCTGTCTGTCTGTCCTGTATGTCTGTCTGTCTGTCCTGTATGTCTGTCTGTCTGTCCTGTATGTCTGTCAGTCTGTTCCGTATGTATCTATGTCACACAACGTTATGGGTCATTCAGATTTCCTACCCTAATCATTTGTCTTGAACGCAGCATGAGCCTGCCGCTGAACCCAGACATCCCCAAGAGCTTCGCCGCGCTGCCGGAGTTCTACATCGAAGACGTGGCCGAGTTCCTGCTCTTCGTCGTGCAGTAAGTTCCCAACAGGAGGCCTCATGCTCACCCGTTAGTCCGTCCCTCCTTCAATGGGTTTACTGGCTTGGGAAGCTTATGTTTATGTCAGACAAAGCATAATAGGTCTATTGTAATCAATCTGAACACAAATGGGAAATGTGCAACTACAAATACAATACAGTACAAATTTAAACAAGTCTATATATTGAAAAGCTGTCCCCACACGCAAAGGAACTAGGGGTCGACTGATATGGATTTTTAAAGAAGGAATACTTATTGAACTGTCTGTAAATCATCAAAAAAATCAGATAAATTAAATAAATTATAATGAATCAGCTGAATGCGATATATCGGTGGATAACTAACAGGAAGGTAACGGACAGAGTCTGGCCGTAAAGCCTCCTGACGTGGACCCCTCCCTCGCAGGTATTCTCCCCAGGTGCTGTACGAGCCCTGTGTGCAGGACGTGGTCACCTTCCTGGTGGTGTTCATCTGCAGCCAGAACTACATCAGGAACCCCTACCTGATCGCCAAGCTGGTGGAGGTTCTGTTCGTCACCAACCCGGCCGTTCAGCCGCGCACGCAGCGCTTCTTCGAGATGATGGAGAGCCACCCGCTGGCCGTCAAGCAGCTGGTGCCCGCCCTCATGAAGTTCTACACCGGTGAGGAGCGGCGCCCGGACGCCCCCGTCGAGCCACGGCGCTCAGCGTAGTCCGACCCACGACTACGCACTCGTGGTGGTTTCACCATGACGACCACGATGATGTTAAATGATTCATAGCCACACCATCGATTCTTAGACCAGACTCAAGCGTCTAGGGGAGTTTACGAGGCAGCGCTGGCTGAGGGCGAAGGCCCAGAGACCGCTGGGCCTTCTTCCTGCGGCGGCGTGGAAATTGAAGCCGATTTTAATTAATTACGGGAAATGGAATGCTGTAAACCTGTTCCTGTAAAAGAACCAGTTGAGTAGTGATGAGGATGTGCTTCCTTGGCCGTGGAGGGGGAACAGGTAAACACGCGCACTGTTTAAAGTCTCCTCCTCCTCCTAGATGTGGAGCACACGGGCGCCACCAGCGAGTTCTACGACAAGTTCACCATCCGCTACCACATCAGCACCATCTTCAAGAGCCTGTGGCAGAACGCCGGCCACCACGGGACCTTCCTGGAGGAGTTCAAGTAGGCTGAATGGCTTACTTGTGTTTCTAGAGTTGTACTGAATATGGAGTTATCCCTAGAGTTTGGCTGATAAGAGGTGTAGGTGTAATTGTTATGAGATCCTTAATCAAATCTGAAAGCCCAAAGTAATGCATTGGAGTGGTCTGACCATAACCCTCTTCTATCCATGTCTGACCTCCTCGCGGCCCTTCATGACCTGCCTCTGATTCCAGCGCAGGTCGCTTTGGGGGAAGGCGCTTACGAACCGACTTAAGTCTGACACTAACCCTACCCCCGCCCCCCCCCCCCCAGCTCCGGGAAGCAGTTTGTGCGCTACATCAACATGCTGATAAACGACACCACCTTCCTGCTGGACGAGAGCCTGGAGTCCCTGAAGCGCATCCACGAGGTGCAGGAGGAGATGAAGAACAAGGAGCAGTGGGACCAGCTGCCCCGGGTCAGTGGGGCGCCCAGTACCACCGGTTCATTCACCACTCCACCCCTTCAGCTTCACTTAGTTGGGTGGAGGAGACTCGGGGATCCCTGATGGTGTAGTGATGAGGGTGCCCAGAGTATAGGTGCCGGGTTCGAATCCAGAGCCTACATGTTGGCACCCTGGAGCAATGTCAATAATAGTTTCTGCTTGTATGAAATATTAGGAATTAAACCTTGATGTCAACACTAAAGCCTGTAATAACCTCAGAGTGTGAGAAGGTGGTGGTCTGAGGCTGATGATGAGTGTCCTCCGCCCCCAGGAGCAGCAGCAGACCCGGCAGTCCCAGCTGACGCAGGACGAGAGGGTCTCCCGCTCCTACCTGGCCCTGGCCACCGAGACCGTGGACATGTTCCACATCCTCACCAAGCAGGTCCAGAAGCCCTTCCTCAGGCCTGTGAGTGCACCCGTGCATAAACACGCACATAAACACGCCCATAAACACTCACAAATGCACACACACGCACACACACGCACACTAATGATGAAATGGCACCAATGGGCACACATGCTGCTGATGCACGGTCTATGCCACGTTTTTCTTCTTCTTCGAGAGAGAGAGGGAGCGAGAGAGGGAGCGAGAGAGGGAGGGAGCGGGAGAGGGAGCGGGAGAGGGAGCGAGAGAGGGAGCGAGGGAGGGAGCGGGAGAGGGAGCGAGAGAGGGAGCGAGAGAGGGAGGGAGAGGGAGAATATATTTGACTAGTTGCCATCCCGTGACTCACTTGGACTCGTACTGCAACACACCCCCTGTAGGCGATCAACACACAGTGCATGTATAAAGTCATGAAATAAACATGACTTATGATGTTTGCCACTAGTGTGTTAGTTCTTTGGCTCATTAATCTGCTCACTAAATCTGCATGTTTAATTGTAACCCAGTTGGTTGCGATGTCTGTTTATTTCCCTACGGGGCTTCATCTAACGGCCTCGTTCTGCCCCCCCCCCCCTCAGGAGCTGGGCCCCCGTCTCGCCGCCATGCTCAACTTCAACCTGCAGCAGCTCTGCGGGCCCAAGTGCCGAGACCTGAAGGTGGAGAACCCAGAGAAGTACGGCTTCGAGCCCAAGAAGCTGCTCGACCAGCTCACCGACATCTACCTGCAGCTCGACTGCGCTCGCTTCGCCAAGGCCATCGCTGACGACCAGGTGAGGAACGTCGCGGTCCCGCCCGCCACGGGGCACCCAGCACCTCTTCAATGTGTTACAAATCCTCCTTGAAACGGGAACTACCTCCAGGGTTTACTCTGTGAAGGACACCTAAGAGGCTGTTGTGGTACAGTCAAGGGTGTGTGTAATGCGGGCCACACTACCAAAAGCTTATGTTGGGATCTTCATTTCTGGTTCATTCCATCATGAATCGCAAGATTCTTGCTCCAAAATCAGAAGTCTTTACATTAATATCAGGATTGGGTAATCATCCAGACGGCAAGTAAAAAAGAAAGTAAAACCGAAGGTCCAATTAGTGTGTAGTGTGTGAACTCTGGCCCGGGGCGGCTCCGGCCCGGCCCGGCGGCTCCGGCCCGGGGCGGCTCCGGCCCGGGGCGGCTCCGGCCCGGGGCGGCTCCGGCCCGGGGCGGCTCCGGCCCGGGGCGGCTCTAACCAGGCGGTCCGCTGCTTTCTCCTCCGCAGCGCTCGTACAGCCGCGAGCTCTTCGAGGAGGTCATCTCCAAGATGAAGAAGGCGGGCATCAAGTCCACCATCGCCATCGAGAAGTTCAAGCTGCTGTCGGAGAAGGTGGAGGAGATAGTGGCCAAGAACTCCCAGTCGGAGATGGACTACAGCGACGCTCCGGACGAGTTCAAAGGTGCGTCTGCGTCCGGGGTCTCCAGCCGCGCGTCCGTCTGCACGCGTCTGCGATACACCTCTGAAGAATAAGCCCCGCCTCCGTGGCTCTGGTTCCCTCGGTCACATGTCTACGGGATATAACATGGGGTTTATGAGTGATCGTGCATCACAAACTCTGTAGGGGGTGAAGGAGTAAAAGCTGGGTCCCGTTTTGAACTGCACACCTTTTCCATCTAGTTTGAACGGGGTTTTTGGATTGTCGATGCCGTTGAAGTAGTAAACGATTATTAATGCTACTTTAACGGCACCAACTGTCCAAACCTACAGTGGAAACTAGATGGAAAGAGTGTGTAGTTCAAAATGATATCCCGTAGACATCTGACCCAGGGAACCAGAGCCTCAAAGGCCTATGGCTGGTCTGACTGCTACTGGTCTGGGATGGCTGGTCAGACTGCTACTGGTCTGATGGCTGGTCCGACTGCTACTGGTCTGATGGCTGGTCAGACTGCTACTGGTCTGTGATGGCTGATCAGACTGCTACTGGTCTGATGGCTGGTCAGACTGCTACTGGTCTGATGGCTGGTCCGACTGCTACTGGTCTGATGGCTGGTCCGACTGCTACTGGTCTGATGGCTGGTCAGACTGCTACTGGTCTGATGGCTGGTCAGACTGCTACTGGTCTGGGATGGCTGGTCAGACTGCTACTGGTCTGATGGCTGGTCAGACTGCTACTGGTCTGATGGCTGGTCAGACTGCTACTTGCGATGTGCAGTAACTCCTCCTTTCGACATTCCTTCCCACAGTAGCTGTGTAACCCCCTGCTCCGCTTTTACAAGACAACCTCGTCGAAAACAAACCGGCTCTGATCCAAAAACCAAGCCTGTATAAACACGTCGAAACCGGATCGACCCCCCCCCCCCCCACCCCGGCGCCCCCCGCGGTGGCAGAATGTCAGTTATGTTCCTGGACATCTGCAGCTCACCCAGGACATGTTGGCTCAGCCTGGAGCGCGGCTATCCCATAACCACCAGACTAATATAATCTGGACTATCTGGGGGGCGCGTGCCCGCCTTTGATAGCGGGCCAGGCGGCCCCCCGCCCCCTGCACTGCGCCCCCCCGCGGGTCTGGTTTCCGTGGCGTGCGGGACGCTCCCGGGCCAGCTCTTATTTATAACCCTGCAGCCCACGAGGCCGTCGGGGCGACCTCGTGACAGTCCCACGTATTCCCGTTAAACGCCTGGTTTTATGGCGGACGTCCTGCGCGCGGGGCTGTTACGGGCGCGCCGATCCCCCCGTCCTGTAAAGAGGTTACGAGACTCTGATTGAGA
The DNA here is from genome assembly GCF_026213295.1 of Gadus chalcogrammus. Taxonomy (NCBI): domain Eukaryota; kingdom Metazoa; phylum Chordata; class Actinopteri; order Gadiformes; family Gadidae; genus Gadus; species Gadus chalcogrammus. The sequence continues at coordinate 28,711,167 of NC_079412.1, read as the reverse complement.
TGTGTGGGTGGCTTTAAAGTGCACGTGGTGCGGGCGCGCACGCTGCATTGGGGCTTGTGCGTCAAACAAACAGATTAGATTAGTCTGGGGTCTGCAGGACGCGTCGGGAAGGGGAACTCGTGGCAGAGATTCAGATCTGTGCTCCTGTTGACCAGCGCTGTCCGGCTGGGAGCCACTCCACTTATCTTTGTTTCCAAGTTTTTAGAGCGACAGTCTTTGCGCTTCTTTGAAGTCAATTGAACATTTAAAGTCTTTTAAAAACCTGATGACTGACTGTGTCCTACTGACTGTGTCCTACTGACTGACTGCCTGTGTCCTACTGACTGTCTGACTGTGTCCTACTGACTGACTGACTGACTGACTGTCCTACTGACTGACTGACTGTCCTACTGACTGTGTCCTACTGACTGACTGACTGTCCTACTGACTGTCTGACTGTGTCCTACTGACTGACTGACTGCCTGTGTCCTACTGACTGTCCTACTGACTGTGTCCTACTGAGTGTGTCCTACTGGCTGTGTCCTACTGACTGACTGTGTCCTACTGACTGACTGACTGACTGTGTCCTACTGACTGTGTCCTACTGACTGACTGACTGTGTCCTACTGACTGACTGACTGTCCTACTGACTGTCCTACTGACTGACTGACTGCCTGTGTCCTACTGACTGTCCTACTGACTGTGTCCTACTGAGTGTGTCCTACTGGCTGTGTCCTACTGACTGACTGTGTCCTACTGACTGACTGACTGTGTCCTACTGACTGTGTCCTACTGACTGACTGTGTCCTACTGACTGACTGACTGTGTCCTACTGACTGTGTCCTACTGTCTGTCCTACTGACTGTGTCCTACTGACTGACTGACTGTGTCCTACTGACTGACTGACTGTGTCCTACTGACTGTGTCCTACTGAGTGTGTCCTACTGACTGACTGACTGTGTCCTACTGACTGTGTCCTACTGTCTGTCCTACTGACTGTGTCCTACTGACTGTGTCCTACTGACTGACTGTGTCCTACTGTCTGTCCTACTGACTGTGTCCTACTGACTGTGTCCTACTGTCTGTGTCCTACTGTCTGTGTCCTACTGACTGTGTCCTACTGTCTGTCCTACTGACTGTGTCCTACTGACTGACTGTGTCCTACTGTCTGTGTCCTACTGTCTGTGTCCTACTGTCTGTGTCCTACTGTCTGTCCTACTGACTGTGTCCTACTGACTGACTGTGTCCTACTGACTGACTGACTGACTGTGTCCTACTGACTGTGCCCCCACCCCCAGACCCTCTGATGGACACCTTGATGAGCGACCCGGTGATCCTGCCCTCTGGGAACGTCATGGACCGCTCCGTCATCCTGCGCCACCTCCTCAACTCGCCCACCGACCCCTTCAACCGCCAGCCGCTCACCGAGAGCATGCTGGAGTCAGGTGACCCCCACGCCAAAACACAGCATCCAATAATACCCCCAGGACCGCTTCGACCGCTCACCGAGAGCATGGGGGTCAGAGTCAGGGGGCCGCCACAACACATACATCGATTTAGTACATTTGTTTACTTACCAGATAAATGTTTCTGGGTTCGATCCCCAATGTCCGCAGTCTACCTGAAGGCCTCCCTGAGCCAGACGTGGTGACCAATCCGCTCCTGACGACCACCAGGGAACTGTATTTAAATACCCTGGAAATCGCCTTGGATAGAAAAGTCTACTAAACGAATTGAGAGTAGACGGCACTAGCTAGTGGTATCCATCATTTTTATATAGTACTTATTTACATATATACTATACAATTGTATGGTAGAAGTGGGACAGTAACAAAGTGCAGAGAGTCATTTTGTGGCGTGTATCAATGCTTTGGAGTTCAGAATGCAGTAGGGCTGCGTGCTGCCAGGTACCTCACAATTCAATTTAGATTCTTTAGATCTTGATTCGATTCGATATTGATCCAATTGCTTCGATATCGATTCAATAATACGTGCAGATGACAAAAATACCTAAATATTATTTAGAATTAACTATTTCATTGTGTTTTCACTAGCAAAAAGGGAATATAGTATTGTTCCTGAGCTAAACTTGCAGCATAAAAGTAATAATCATAACATGGACAAATGTAAAAGGGCATGTACATTTAGGCATACTCGCTTCTAGATCACAAAGACTGAGTATACTTCTTTCTTTTTTTCTTTTTTTATGGAAATAATCGATTAAGAAAAATCTGAATGGAAATTGAATCGAGAACAAATAGGTTGCAGTGCACTGATGAAGCGATATCTTCACCCAGCCCTAGAACGTAGAGTGATCCTCCACGCTGACTCTGACTCTGTCTCCCCCCTTCAGTCGTCTTCACCCAGCCCTAGAACGTAGAGTGATCCTCCACGCTGACTCTGACTCTGGAACGTAGAGTGATCCTCCACGCTGACTCTGACTCTGGAACGTAGAGTGATCCTCCACGCTGACTCTGACTCTGACTCTGTCCCCCCCCTTCAGTCCCAGAGCTGAAGGAGCGCATCCAGGCCTGGATGAGGGAGAAGCAGGGAGGCCGTCTGCTCTAGGAACCTCCTGCAACCATTTCCCTGTCAATCAGCCCCCCGCCTCCCCCCCCCCCCCCCCACACACAGACGCACACAAACGCTGCTCGCCCGGCGAACCACCGCCAAGGGGACGTCATCCGACTGAAGTCAGAGTCACCACTGTAACCACAGCAACGACAACAAAACATTCTGGACATTAAAAAAAAGTTTTTTGATTTTACCCGCATTCTTTTTTTTTTCTTTATCTTATTTTTGTTGTCTCAGACCCTTGTTTGAAGGTCCTCAAAAATAACAAAGCATAATAAAGTTACAACTTTTGAAAGGGTTTCTGTTTGGGCCTTTTGTGTGTTCTGCATGTGTGGACCGCTGGGCTGATGCACGGCCCAACGGGAAGGTGTTGGTACTCGCTCAGAGAGCACGTGCCCGACACGTGCAGCCAGGCGCACCCGGCGGAGTCCAGGATGTGGTTCAGCAGCAGGAAAAGGGTTTATCTCTGGAGTTCGGTGGTGAACCACAGCATGCTCTGGTTCTCAGCCTCCATTTTGACAGGTCCTAGTCCTTGAGTAAACTTGGGGTGGATTTACTTCTCCTGATTTGAATACCAGACCCATATACGGCCAACTGGGCCGGCTATCCCAGAGAGCCATGGAAATGTATTGTTTGAATAATTGTGTTCAGTTAACCCCGTTAGTTTTAAACAAAGAAAAGGATGTCTTCACATGGAGAGAAAGCTAGGACTTCAAACGGTAATGATGCTGCATCATACCGATGTGTTCTGTATCCTGGCTGTCTAGGGGCAGTGATTTTACTGCCGTTGGAATCAGCTTTCACTTTATTTTTTTCCCCCCAATCCATTACCAATGCATTACCAGTACTGGTAATGCATTGGGGAAAGTGAAAACTGCCTTGTACAGTATGTACTGGTAATTTTCCAATACAGAATGAAAAATAATCAGATGTATTTTTATATGGCTATGATTATTTGTGTGTCCTAATCTCTTAATGGATCGTCATGCGTAAAGCATTCTATGCATAATATTAACATCGCAGTTTCAGAATCAACTCGGTGAGGGGTTGAGGAGGCAGTTCTCTCGGGTTCCACCAGGCGGCGGCCTTTCCAGTGACCCAGGGCCCAGCCTCTAAAGAGGCCTAGTGGCGCGGTGAAGCTACCATCTACAGGGAGCGGTGGGGAGAAATCCTGCAGTATGGCGTCACGACGTCAAAAAAATCGCCTAGACAAACGCGATTGGTGGAAAAACGCATTGCTCACACGCATCTCTCTGCTTATTGGTCGACCGAACTGTCAGTCGCGGTTGCGTCGATGGAGTTGACGTAATCTCTTCGGTAAATCAAGGCAGTCTATCAATTCTTTTTCGCTTGTGTGCAGATACAGGACTTCCTTTTTAATTTAAACTGGAAAACAACGGAAAAATACGTCGCACGCATTGGAAGTCCGGCGGAGGAGGCCGCTATAATGGGTGTTTTTCATAAAAGTGGACGTTACAACCAATGTTCTGCTTGCAGATACTGATAAACACTGACGCCCATAGTGGTCGCTGCTCCCGTATGGTCCCGCTGTCGTCTCACTGAAAACCTCCAAAAGTAAGTAATACCTCACCGTTTGTACATGGTTTAGATGTAAAGCAACGTGAGGCCTTGGTGTCACTACACATCAGTTATAAATGCAGGTCTAACGTGCAGGGCTGCGGTCGGCCGGGTCGTGTTCGATAGCAACCCGTCGGGCTATTCTAATCGGCAGGGTGTGCGGCTGAATCGGATCAATGTGCTGTTTTACAACGTTTACCTTCTCGTTTATTGCAGGCCCTGTAAAGACAATCGAGCATTACGGTGTTTATCTTGTGTACATCTGATATAGTCGTGTAGAAAGAGTCACCAACGGGGAGAATGGTGCACGTCTCTTTCCGGGCGGTGAACCCATCAGAGTTGGATGAAGATTTGGAGACTTATTAATCCCCACATCTGCTTTTGTTATCAGTGAATGCCGCTTTATGTAAAGCCATGTATGACATCAAAGCGGTGTTTCCTACAGGGGTTACAACCGTCCAACTGTCCTAGGAAACCAGGACGAGGCTATTTCTTATCCCATCAGTAGATTAAACCGTATTATAGTATTTCATTTAGAGGAACTAATGTGCTGGGCTCGATGCTCCATAGCTCCTAGATCTTTCCAAACCGAACAGATTGGGTTTCATGGGCGTATTCTGAAGGACAGTATTGCTGGCTGGACGGAGCTAATGGAAAACATCACATTGTATGTACATGGAAAGCATTAAGGTGTGGATAATAGTGTCCGTCCGAAGCCAAGGCCTGGATTTAAGGTATTAAAAGTGTGTTCATAAGAGTCCCAAGCCCTATTAATAGTGGGTCATGGAGATGACCGTGGGAGTTATGAACAGTAGACATCTGTTTATTTTAGTTTTGCTGTAGTAATAGGCATAGGCCTACTCATCTGAGTCGTAATAACCTAGAATCCGTTTTTTATTCAGCTGTCATCGCTCGAGATGATCTTTCTGAGGACTAATGGAGAACGTCAGTTGTTGTGGGCGGCCATGTTTTTGGGTCTGTTATGATTGAAGATGGGGATTATTAAGGGAGGGGGGGGGGTCTTAGTTTAGTCTAGTCTCTACCTTTAGGCCTTTTCTTGGGTTTTATATATCCAATGTATGTACTATGAAGGTATAAACGTTAGAAAAGAGCAGGGTTACTATTATGTTATGCATTCAAATAGATGCACAGTATCAACCAACTGTCCTCATTTCCTGTTTCGTCACACAGGCAGGAAGGACCTATTTCTGAAAAAAGGAAGAACAATCCTCTTGGGATCCGGCCGTAAACGCCGCCGCCATGTCGGGGTCTGTGAAAGTCGCGGTCCGGGTTCGACCCTTCAACTCCCGGGAGATGGGGAAGGACTCCAAGTGCATCATTCATATGCAAGGCAACTCCACCAGTAAGTCCCACGCACAACACAGCACAACACAGCACAACACAGCACAACACAACACAACACAGCACAACACAGCACAGCACAGCACAACACAGCACAACACAGCACAACACAACACAGCACAACACAACACAGCACAACACAACACAACACAACACAACACAACACAACACAACACAACACAACACAACACAACACAACACAACACAACACAACACAGCACAGCACAACACACACAACACACCACACCACACCACACCACAACACAGCACAGCACGCACCCGACCTCCCCCCAGCACCCCCGTGTGTGAACCCACTGGGGGGGGTAGGCCCTAGCAGTTTGCTCACTTCAGTTAGAGTGAGCAAACTGAAAGGGGGATGGCTGGGAGAATGACGGCCGTACAGGCTGGCATTCCTCCCCTCAGGGGGGTAGGGGGGGGGGTAGGCCCTAGCTGGGGGACGGCCCTAGCTGGGGGACGGCCCTAGCTGGGGGACGGCCCTAGCTGGGGGACACTGCTGTACCATTCAGGGGCTCTGGGCCCCCCAGCCGACCCCCACCACCCATAAACATGACCATGAAGGACATGCCCGCTTCCACCGTATTATAAATTAGTAGTTGAGGTTTTGTTTTGTATATTTTTATCATATCAGCCTCTTCAGACCTTTCCAAGGACCAATACGAGGTCGACTGGGTTGTATTTTATTCTATTTTTCCAACTTTTCAAAAAATGAAAACCTTCCAAATAATCCAACTTTTATTGTAATCCGGTGTGTGTGTGTGTGTGTGTGTGTGTGTGTGTGTGTGTGTGTGTGTGTGTGTGTGTGTGTGTGTGTGTGTGTGTGTGTGTGTGTGTGTGTGTGTGTGTGTGTGTGTGTGTGTGTGTGTGTGTGTGTGTGTGTGTGTGTGAGTCATTATATCAGTTGTCGGACGGCTGGTCCAAAAGGAAGACGAGGAGATGACCTTCATCTATATTCCACTGCTGTGTCAGCTAATTGTGTCTGTCTGCGCCTCGGAAAGCTTATTATGGGATCGATGATGAAGATGGATTTTGTGTACAGCCACTCTGTGTCAATCCTAAAATGTTTGCTTGCTGAATGGATAAGTAAGGTTGAGTTCTTAAAGCCAACCGTTGCATGGCTTCAGGCAGCTGACCCTGTTGTAAGTTTATGTGACGCAATGTTCTATAAACTGTAATTACATTGTAACCGTCAAATGTATTCAAACAACTGCAAATGTCAATGCATTGACATATTTGGGCCTAAAGCTTGAGGAACCCTATATTCACTAAATCTTTACTACTTATTGGTGTTATCTTATATCTACCGATACTTGTTGGTGATAATAAGGCTGGTTATGAGTGTCAACATGACGCTGTGGAGACTGTGTGTGTTTGGAATGTTTGTAGTCAGACATGACAGGGTTTTCTTTCCACCTGTGACCATGAGTCACCTAAAAGCCTTTTTTAAGGGCTTTGTAAAGACGGCTTTGAAGGACGGTTTGATGCCTTAACAGAAGCAGGAGCACAGTGTGGCCTTGCATGGCGGCTCTTGGCCCAAGCCCCCCCAGCTGACTCTACTCTGGCTGACTCTAGCTGACTCTAGCTGGCTCTTTGGTCATGCGAGGCGAGATGGCACGGAGCCTTTCATAAAGCCGCTCGCTCTTCAACTATCTGCCTGTTTTATCTCTGACTCTCTCTCTGTGTGTGCTTATATCAGCCTCATCAGGCTGAGCCAGTGGCAATCCTCTCTTAAGACCGTCCTACTCTCTCTGTTAACAGTCCTCCAGGCCTCCACCCTTACCCCCACAGCCTGGAGCTGTGTGTTAGACCCCCCCCCCCCCCCCCGCTCAGTGGTCCAGGGTGGTCGTCATGGCAGCCACACCCCAGAGAGCTGGAGGGGGACGCTAGAGGTTCTGCAGCAGAATGACATGAAGTGGAGGGAGGGAGGAGGGAGGGAGGGAGGGAGGGAGTAGTGAGGGAGGGAGGGAGGGAGTAGTGAGTGAGGGAGGGAGGGAGGGAGGGAGTAGTGAGTGAGGTAGGGAGGTAGGGTGTAGTGAGCGAGGTAGGGAGGGAGTAGTGAGTGAGGTAGTGAGCGATGTAGGGAGCGATGTAGGGAGTGAGGGAGTAGTGCGCGAGGGGAGCTGGGACGAGGCTGCGCTCTGATCACATGGTCAGAATGCAGAACCCAGGAGCAGCCTGTTGGACCAGGGCCCGCCCCCCGCTGAGACACACACACACACACACACACACACACACACACACACGAGGCTAAGGTGGTTTGACAGCCAGCCGTCCTTCGCGGAGGTCGTGGGCTGCGGTTGGTCCCGTGCTCCGCTTCAGTCGGCGGGTCGTACCTGACGCTAACGCTACAGTTTTATTATCCCAGCAGCTCCACGGTGACAGTAACATGAGTGGCTGCACTGCTCCCCCGGTGGAGACTCACTGCACTGCACAGCCTGGCCTGCTGCCACAATAAATGGTCTTGAGGCGGATTGTTTGTTTCATGTTCGTTTTTTGAGGTTAAAACCTTTTTATTTTGAACAGTTTATGATATGTACTAGAAGGTAGCGATTGTCAAAGTGTATATAAAGGCCTGCTGGTGATCTGGGGGTATTGTCCATCTCTACCATTGAGACTGAGCCAGCATAGCGGGATAGGGCTATATAATGAGGGTGCTGGCTCAGCTAGTGGACGCTTGGCATTCACCACACACTTGGCTTATTGTTCTCACTCGCTGTAGGGAACTCTCTGTGTGTGTGTGTGTGTGTGTGTGTGTGAGAGGTGTGAACAGACATGTTTGCACGCATGCATGACATGGACGTGGTGATGTCACCAACTGTGACCTCATGACGCACAGAGAGCCGTCAGGTGTGTGGGAGTGTGTGTGTGTGTGTGTGTGTGGGAGTGTGTGTGATGGTGTGTGTGCGTGTGCGCGCCTCTTTCAGCTGTAAGCCCTCGACTCAGACACATCGAAGCTAATGTTATGACTGAGTGGTTATGTGATGCAGCCTTGCATGTGTGTGTGAGTTCATGTAGTTCTGTGGACTTCTGGTATATGCACACTTTCCATATAAGGAGTGCTCGCTGTGTGTGTGTGTGTGTGTGTGTGTGTGTGTGTGTGTGTGTGTGTGTGTGTGTGTGTGTGTGTGTGTGTGTGTGTGTGTGTGTGTGTGTGTGTGTGTGTGTGTGTGTGTGTGGACATCAAATGGTGAACTCTTCATCAGTACCCGCGATGCGTTCTCCGTGGCTGCTGGGTTACGTAACCTAATGTGTGATGTTGTAATGGCCGACCAATCAGCATCCAGCCCAGTGTGTGAGGCCTAGTAGGGTGGATGGGCCTCCGGCGGGCGGATGGCCGCCGTGGAGCGAGGAGGAAGAGGAGACCAGTGGAGCGAGGAGGAAGAGGAGACCGGTGCAGCGAGGAGGAAGAGGAGACCAGTGCAGCGAGGAGGAAGAGGAGACCAGTGCAGCGAGGAGGAAGAGGAGACCAGTGCAGCGAGGAGGAAGAGGAGACCAGTGCAGGAGGAGGAAGAGGAGACCAGTGCAGGAGAGGGCTTCTGGCGGCCGGGCTTCACTCCACTCACTGGGGCCGGTCCACCAGGAGGTACAGCTGGCTGAGCTGCTCCTATCACTGAGAGGGAGGCCGGTCGAGGGCCGGTCGAGGGCCGGGGGGAGGCCGGTCGGGGGCCGGTTGGAGGACTGGTTGGAGGCTGGTTGGAGGACTGGTTGGAGGACTGTTTGGAGGACTGGTTGGAGGCCGGTTGGAGGCTGGTTGGAGGCTGGTTGGAGGACTGGTTTTCCATATTGACGTGCTTTACAAGCATTCACGCTTGATGCGTTTTCAATTGAGCTGGAACATGACTCCCCCTGCTCACTGCCTCCCCCTCCCCCTGCTCACTGCCTCCCCCTCCCCCTCCTCACTGCTCACTGCCTCCCCCTCCCCCTCCTCAGTGCCTCCCCCTCCCCCTCCTCAGTGCCTCCCCCTCCCCCTCCTCAGTGCCTCCCCCTCCCCCTCCTCACTGCCTCCCCCTCCCCCTCCTCAGTGCCTCCCCCTCCCCCTCCTCAGTGCCTCCCCCTCCCCCTCCTCAGTGCCTCCCCCTCCCCCTCCTCAGTGCCTCCCCCTCCCCCTCCTCACTGCCTCCCCCTCCCCCTCCCCCTCCTCACTGCCTCCCCCTGCTCACTGCCTCCCCCTCCCCCTCCTCACTGCCTCCCCCTGCTGCCTCCCCCTCCCCCGGCTCTCTGCCTCCTGAGCTAAGGGCCGACGGATACGGCTCGGCCGAAGGCCCCCATGTTGGGCCAAACCACCGCCCCTCCAGAGCCGTCGTGCTGCGTGTCTCCCTGGGTCGGGCTAAGTGGAAGTTGACCTTTCAAAATAAAAGCCCTGCGGCAGGGCGGACGCAGATGGCAGCTGTTAGCTTTGCTTCTGAAGGCCGTAAAACAGAAACACTACAGCTGGGTGGAGCAGAGCCTCTTTATGGGACAACCCATTATCTTTCAGTGACATTTTATTGAGAAGGATTATACAAAAGATGTTGTATGGATACCATGGTCAGGTACCACAACATGAGGAATGTCCATCGTTTATACTGCTTCAGATTGAAACCATCACCGTGAACATTAACGTAGCAGACCTCCGATCAGGTGGTTGAGGTGAGGATATGAGGTTTGAGGAGATACCGTGTGAAGCATAGGCCTGTTATAAAGCCTGTCGACCTCGCCGTGACGGCCCCTGTGATGAATGGCGCCGGCCGGGGTCAGCTCCGGTCAGTGGCCGCTGGAAGGCAGGACGAGGAGGGTGGATGACTAGGGTGGAGGGGGGGTGATGAAGAGGGAAGGCCAGGCTGGATGAAGAGGGGGCCAGGGAGTTGAACCCTGGGCAGACGGGACTCGTGGACCCTGACCCGGGCCAGTGATCCGCTCTGGAATGACTCCTTGTTTTAGGCGTGGATCGATCGCAGTAAAAAACGTTGATATAGACGCATTTATTTTACTATGCCGTAAGATATGCTGTTTAAGTGGTTGTTGGTTTTAGGCGCACTGGACGAGTGCGCCCCGACCTGGTTACGTTGATCGGGTGAAGAAGGGTCGTAGTTACTGAATGCGGAAATCAAGAGTGGGCGCTCTTGACTGTTAACAGCCTATTCAGGGGCTATTGAACAAGTGAGACAGCACATATTTTACCCCGTTTTAGATCTGAGGGAAAATGGCGTATAAGACAGCGGTTATAACCAATGAACGGCAGATTTTACAGCGTAATAAAACCCAACGGCCTAATATGTAAACTTATGAAAGCTTAGACGCAGAATTTCCGTCTATTTAAATAAATACATGTCTGCAATGAAGCGTAGTTAATACCCACAATGAGGCGTCGTTGTGGCACACGCACGTGCACACACACGCACGTACACACGCACGCTAGAGGGAGAAAGCTGTCTTGTGATGCTTGGTGATTGACAGTTCTGATCGTTAAACTGAGGTCGTCACACTACAGAAATTGTTTCATGTGCTTCCCCGTCTGTGCTGCATTCTGAATCGGCCTCATTCTCTCAGTCCTGAAAGTTTTCACAAAGCGATACAATGAATGAAAGGAGAACGAAACAAACCAGGACTTCTTTCAATACGTTTTATCTTCAAATACATTTTCCACTTGAAATATATCGCTTGGTCATCAACTCCCCATCCAGCCCAGGGGCGTCTGTTCCCCGTCGCCCGCACGGCCCCATGATCCACACGTCCACGCTTTGGCCTCCAGCACGACAAGCTATTAGTTAGTTAGTTAACCCCTCTCCTATGAGGCCATGGTCTCAGGATGGACGGGGAGCCGGTGGTGACCCACTGACAGGACCCTAGTGGGCCAAGTTGTGGAATTCACTTCCCTTGGCCAGAGGTCGCCGGGTCAAAGCCCTAAATGCCATCACTCTGCCCGCTGGTTCAAACCCTCCAGCTCACCCTGGTGGCGTGCACAGCCCTCACGGCACTCTATACCACGCTATACTGCTCTATACCACTCTATACCGCTTAATACCGCTTTATACCACTCTATACCGCTTTATACCACTCTATACCGCTCTATACCACTCTATACCGCTTAATACCGCTTTATACCACTCTATACCGCTTTATACCACTCTATACCACTCTATACCGCTTAATACCGCTTTATACCCCTCTATACCACTCGATTCCGTTTTGTACCGCTTTATACCACTCTATACCACTCTATACCGCTTTATACCGCTTTATACCACTCTATACTGCTTTATACCGCTTTATACCACTCTTTACCGCTTTATACCACTCTATACCGCTTAATACCACTCTATACCGCTTTATACCGCTCTATACCATTCTATACAGCTTTATACCACTCTATACCACTTTATACCACTATATACCACTTTATAACACTATATACCGCTTTATAACACTTTATACCACTTTATACTGCTCTATACCGCTTTATACCACTCTATACCACTATATACCACTTTATAACACTATATACCGCTTTATAACACTTTATTCCACTTTATACTGCTCTATACCGCTTTATACCACTCTATACCACTATATACCACTTTATAACACTATATACCGCTTTATAACACTTTATACCACTTTATAAGAGGGGAGGTCTTGTCTTGTTTCCACTGTCTGTCTCATCTCATGTCTGCTTCAGACTGAGGAACACCAAGGTGAACGCGATGTTACGCGTTGCTGTCGGGTAATCGATTGAAGCCCCATCAGATGGGAGGTATACGATGTGTTTTTATTGATCTCCCTGGAGATATTCTGGTATAATTAGACCAGGTGATGCGCTCGGTCGACTGAGCCACGCGGGGGTTATCAGACGCCCAGAGACGTCCTCAGAAACACTTTTGGTTTCTTCAAAGACCCAGAACTCTACCCAGCAGATTAAGCGTGAGGGTTTGTGAATGCATTGTGCATGGATCATCCCTGCCTTACATGATGCCTTCGAATATAATTATTACATGGGTGAGTCAGTAATGAGGACTCAACATGTGCATCATCATTCATCAGAACAGAACACGTTATTCTGCCAAGAGGACATTATTGCAATGTTATTTATAAGGTTATATACTGCCTTGAGGTGTCGATGAATTACCATGGGCCTTTTGCTAAGTAAATTCATTCGCTTTCCTTGTCCACATACTTTGGAATTGATGAGCTGTGAATCCATTAAGGAGTGGTAAAGGCTATGGCCTATGGCTCACACACACACAGAGCCCATGCGCTATGGGTAAGACCTTCTGGTGCTGCACTGCTGATCTGTTCTAATGTGTGATACCGTTCTGCCAAGTCGCACGTCATCGCACCTTGGTTTGATTCTTCAAAAGATCAGAGTTAGCATTTTACCCAGAATGATGTTTCAGCACCGGCATCATTTTAACTAAAAGGACGGATATTTCTCCAATGTCAAACTTCAGGTGTGTGTGTGTGTGTGTGTGTGTGTGTGTGTGTGTGTGTGTGTGTGTGTGTGTGTGTGTGTGTGTGTGTGTGTGTGTGTGTGTGTGTGTGTGTGTGTGTGTGTGTGTGTGTGTGTGTGTGTGTGAAAGAGAGAAATAGTAATTAAGAAAGATAATGCTAGTGTGTGCTCCTTACTGCAGAAATATCACGGCTGAGAGAGGGAGGGGGAGAGATAGATGGAAGGAGGGGGGAGGGATGTAGGGAGGGAGGGGGAGAGATAGAGGGAGGGCGGGGGAGAGAGATGGAGGGAGGGGAGAGATAGAGGGAGGGCAGGGGAGAGAAAGATGCAGTTGCAGCAGGGAGAGACGGTGAAAGTCACGGATGTGCACCGATCACGTGCGGCTGAGTGTCACACACACACACACACACACACACACACACACACACACACACACACACACACACACACACACACACACACACACACACACACACACACACACACACACACACACACACACACACACACACGGTGGGCTGGGAAACAGATATATTTCCACTCCAAACAGCTGTAGGCTTCTTCAGGAATAGATGAAACCATGTGAAGGCACACGGGGATGGGGCTGTTCACTGCCATCTGCATGAAGCGGTCCTGTGGCTCTTCCCCTGCTGGTTGCTTCAGTCTCTTTGTTTGCACCCTGGGAAGGAGGCCTTCTGCAGAAATCCCTTTTCGATTAGCTGCTGCCTGCCTGACTCAACCAGAGCATCACTTCTCTACTGAATGCAGACGAATCAGCAGATTAGCGCGGTCCAACCTAATCACAGCGGTTCACCTCAGCAGCCCGAGTAATAAACGGTGAGTCGGAGGGCCAGGCCCCATCCTTCAGCTCACAACCGCTTGATTGGCTGTGACGGCCAGACCCAGATCCAATCAGATCGGAGTAGACTTCCTGTTCTGAGGACGGGTTACTATGCAGTCCACGGGCCCGGCGACCATCCATTATTCAGCCCCCATCCAGCAGCCCCCCGCTGACCCACCTCACGGTCCTTCAGCACCGTCCCGCTCCAGATGGACCCCCCCATGCATCCCTAAACGGGCATAATGCTTGATGTACATTTTAACTATTTAGTCCAAAGTCCAAAAGAGAAATGTTCCGTCTTCTCAACACCCGCCCACGACCTCCAGGCCTCCGTGTCCGACGCCAACGTCTGACAAGACGGGATAGTGACGGAGTCGGTGCCGAGGGCTCAGGGCGCTCCAAGGCTCTCGCTCTCTGTCTCTCTATCTCCTCCTCTCTCTCCCTCTCTCTCTCTCTCTCGCCCTCGCCCTCGCCCTCTCTCTCTCTCTCTCTCTCTCTCTCTCGCTCTCTGTCTCTCTATCTCCTCCTCTCTCTCTCTCTCTCTCTCTCGCTCTCGCCCTCGCCCTCGCCCTCTCTCTCTTTCTCTCTCTCGCCCTCTCTCTCTTTCTCTCTCTCTCTCTCTCTCTCTCTCTCTCTCTCTCTCTCTCTCTCTCTCTCTCTCTCTCTCGTCCTCTCACATCTCTTCAGAGCCTCCGGATGCAGACAGGGCAAATGGCTGCCCTTTCCCAGCCTCTGTGAACAGTCCAAATGTGTTCAAAGATCTCCAGGTCCACTCAGCTCTCCTACTAAATCCTCCTTTCCTCCAGCAGACTGAAGTCCTGAACTCAGTGGCCCGGGTAAGAGAGAGAGAGGGGGGGGGGGGGAGAGAAAGGTAGAGTGGGGGAGTCGGACTTGGTAGTCCAGGCACGGGCGTCTGAGCATGAGGGCTGCGCTGGCTCTGTACGTCTCATCAAACAACGGCAGACTGTGGCCAAGCAGGGTGTCTGCCACCCTGTTTTAATATTATTAAGAGTTAGAGTTAATTAATAAGTTGGAAGAAAGCCCATATCTGCTCTCGGATTTGTTTGCTTGTTAGAGCTGTCATTCTCACACACACACACACACACACACACACACACACACACACACACACACACACACACACACACACACACACACACACACACACACACACACACACACACACACACACACACACACACACACACACACACACACACACACAGAGAGAGAGAAACACAGACAGACACACACACACGTATCCATCTGGTACAGAAGATGCAGGATAATGAGTGTTTGCAGGGTTGAGGGTCGCTGCCACAACCAGGCTTCTAATTGAATTATCTTTGACTGTGTTCTCACATACGTCAAGTGTTCCCTCCCCTCTGCAGAGTGCCCGTGGTATCTGGCACCGCCTTGGTGCCTTGCCACTAGCTCTCAGTGGTGTTCCTGATGCTAGCATGAATCCTGTGTGGAGTAGGTGGGGGTTGGAAGTGTTGCATGGAGCCAGCGGCCCTTAAAGAGACCCTGGGGTGGTGGTGCAGGGGCCCTTAAGGAGACACTGGGGTGGTGGTGGTGGTGGTGGTGCAGGGGCCCTTAAGGAGACACTGGGTGGTGGTGGTGGTGGTGCAGGGGCCCTTAAGGAGACACTTGGGTGGTGGTGGTGGTGGTGCAGGGGCCCTTAAGGAGACACTGGGTGGTGGTGGTGGTGGTGGTGGTGCAGGGGCCCTTAAGGAGACACTGGGTGGTGGTGGTGGTGGTGCAGGGGCCCTTAAGGAGACACTGGGTGGTGGTGGTGGTGGTGGTGGTGCAGGGGCCCTTAAGGAGACACTGGGTGGTGGTGGTGTAGGTGGTTCTGGGGCCAGGGGCCCTTGGTCCACTGATAATGGGTCCGGGGGCCGTTTGTACGTCGACTGTCCACACAGTCCACTTCTGTCCGGAGTGACCCGCTGCCAGCGGTCTTCCTCACACGAGCCCTGATGAAGAGCGATGGCCAGGGTTCTGTTTTGCTGAAAACTTTGGTCAATTTATCATCTTCAGGATAAAATCCTAATTAATTGGCTTGTTTCAGACTATTAATAATCTGGACGTTTTTCTGCCATGGTTTATTTAGTTAGCATTTCCTGTTTTACGAAAATATGGAAAGGCTCAACTGGTTTCACGATGAGCAGTAATATTAGCAATATTTCCAGTCATTTTCGTACCATTGCAGTGTAATTTAAAGAGGCTTTTGATTCTTGTTCAGCCTCGACCTGGGCCTCCTGCCTCGGCCTCGGGCCTCAGTGTGGTGGGACAGTCTCTGCCTCAGCTGGGACTCTCTCCCAGGAGCTGGGACGTTATAGAAGGACACTCAACGACCGAAGGAGAGAGGGTCAAACGGCCGCTTATCAGATTGTCTTTTGACACTGACAACTTTCTGAAATGAATGTTCAAATGAGGGTTTATTAAAGCCAAGTCAGAACTTGATTTAGTCTAATGTTAGTATGTATCTTAGTGTGTTTTCTCCGCTGGCGGGCGGTCGTACGACCGTCAGACGACCCTCTGGGAGACGGGATGTGTTTGGAACGACCCTTGACCTTTAAGCCTGCACCTGCGAGACAGTGTAACACCGCTGCCCGTCTCCAGCGAGGAGGGGGGGGTTCCTGTCATATCCAGGGTAACCTTTAGGCCTCCTTATGGGGAACTCACACACGCTCCAGTTGCAGTCCTAACTGGATCACATTGAGTCGTTCTGCAGGTGCTGCGTCCAAAGACACTCACAAGTTAGACATGGAACAAAGTTATCCCAACTGGAGCAGGAGACTCTGCTGCGCGGCCGCCTCCAAACTAGGTTGGGGATAATCTTTAAAGTCATCCAGACGAGCCCGGGGCATTTGGTTTATCCCTGCGTGTCGTCACCTGGCCGCGGCCCCTAGCGCTTCTCTTTGTTAGCAGTGTGGGACGCGCTGGGTTTTGTTTGGCCCCTGAATGGAGCCCTGCTGGGTTAGCATGTATTGTTTCCTCTTCTCTGGTGGCTTCTAGAAGCGTCTCTATTAGCCTTATTTACCTTGCGGCCATCTTGGTTATAAACACTAGCGGCGTGGGGGAACTGAGTGAGGGAATAGTTCCCCTCACCCAGCTAGTGTTGAGATGGCCGCCAGGTGAACGGGGCCCAGTGCTGTCGGCCCGGCCTCAACATGTCTGCCTGCCTGAGCTGCTATTAGCAGAAGGGCAGTCGGTGTGCTAACTAGTAGCTCTCTATCCAGCTAGCAAGTAGCTATATATCCGCTAGTAGCTATCTATCCAGCTAGCTAGCAGCTATCTATCCAGCTAGTAGCTTTCTAACCAGCTAGTAGCTATCTATCCAGCTAGCTGGTAGCTATCTATCCAGCTAGTAGCTTTCTATCCAGCTAGCTAGTAGCTATCTATCCAGCTAGTAGCTTTCTATCCAGCTAGCTGGTAGCTATCTATCCAGCTGGTAGCTATCTATCCAGCTAGCTGGTAGCTATCTATCCAGCTAGTAGCTTTCTATCCAGCTAGCTGGTAGCTATCTATCCAGCTAGCTGGTAGCTATCTATCCAGCTAGCTGGTAGCTATCTATCCAGCTAGCTGGTAGCTATCTATCCAGCTAGTAGCTTTCTATCCAGCTAGCTGGTAGCTATCTATCCAGCTAGTAGCTTTCTATCCAGCTAGCTGGTAGCTATCTATCCAGCTAGCTGGTAGCTATCTATCCAGCTAGTAGCTAGTAGCTGTGAGCGTGAGGACGGGGGGACGTGGTCTGGGCGTGTGCGGTGGAGAGGTTGTGTGGCTGGAATCTGCCCGTTCCTTCCTGTCGCTGCTGGTCTGTCGGCAGGCAGGCCCAGCTCCATCTGCTGCAGTATAAATAGAGCGGAGTACAGCTGGCAGCGGCCCCCCCCCCGGCGCGGGGAGAGACGGCCCACCTAGCCTTCAACTCCGGCCAACGCAGTTAAAGCCAACTAAGCAAGACATGTTTAAAATGTTTTGCAGACGTTTATTGCTCCCGCGCTAAAAAGTCTTTCATGGAGTGCTGGGGGGGGGGGGGGGGGTACAGCATCATGGGGGGGTTACAGCATCATGGGGGGGTTACCTCGGTAACTTCATCCCGAGTGGCGCTAGCCACCGTCCAGCTCTGAGGCTCTTACATTTCACATTTTAGTTTTCCGTTGGTCTTGCTCCTTAATGCCGATTTGCTATCAGGAATGTACATTTTTATGAATTCCAATGAAATTGGAAGAAAACCTTTTTGTAATATCACCGATATCCCTCCTACTCCGAGATACTCGCTTAACCCACGCCGATGCTAGCTCTTTTAGCGCCGCCGCGCTGCGCTGGGCCCCTTCCCCGGTCGCGGAGGCCGGAGCACACGCAGAGCCCAGGCCGATCAGAGGGACGTATTGTGTGTGACAAAGGCACCGGGCTGCAGCGGGTTTGTCACAACAGATGACCTCATGGGTACTGCTGGAGGCCCTGCAGCCCCCCCCGGTCAGAGCATTGTTCTGGGCTCTTCCTGTGTGTTTAAGATAAAGAGAATGATGATGTGATCTCCCTCCAGAGGAGACGTTTGCAAGGCTTCCTCTGGGTTTCCCACGGCCACCTCCGTACTCTGGGGGTTCCAGTTCCTCATGAGTGTCGACTTTGAGCTGAGAAACAGAATCAAAAGGGGAAGCTTTTTATATGAATAAAAGTGTTAAAGTGTGAGGCTTCTGCTAAGCGTGAATTCTGAACTCCTGAAGCTCGGGGGGAGAACTGACAAACTCCTCACCAGGGCTTTTGTCCTTAAACATTTTTGCTTCAACAAAGTCAACACAGAGTCAGTTGTGCTCCTCTCCAAGGTTTCCCACTATCATTTCATGTTTATACCCAATGAACTGCCACGAGGGGTTTAGCCCGAGTTGGTACGACGCTGTCCCCTCCCCGGGACGGACCCGGACGCCGTATGGAGAGGGTTCCATGCTGGAGATGCGTTTGGTGTGGCTGCAGTGGTTGGAGTGGTGTAAGCTGTGTGGACCCTGCAGACGCACCATGAGCACCACGTTCAACCTGAGAGCTGAGCCGCAGCCAGGGAGAGCCCTGTGGCTGCAGCCCTCCACAGCCCTAACCTTCAGCCACGACCTACAGCCCTCCACAGCCTGACCTACAGCCCTAACCTGCAGCCTTCTACAGCCCTAACCTTCAGCCCTGACCTACAGCCCTAACCTGCAGCCTTCTACAGCCCTAACCTTCAGCCCTAACCTGCAGCCCTAACCTGCAGCCTTCTACAGCCCTAACCTTCCCACGGCCCGACCCCCGCGCCCCCCTCCCCCCCGTGGCCACAGACGGACACCAACGGGCCCCCTCGCTCCGCATTCAGCCGTTCCTCCGCTGCAGACTCTAGCCTCCTCTTCCTCGGCTGCTGCTGCTGTCACCGCTCAGCCTTCCCAGCGCTGCATTCCTCAGCCTACGTGTTGGTGCTAGGCACACCCTCCGGGTGGTTGAGCAAAGCGCTAGCATCACACCGCTGTTCCTCAGCACACAGGCCCCGGGGAGGCCATGACAGGGCCCCCAGGAATAGGCGCATATGGTAATGGGAGACTTCACCGAGACTGTTTCTCCTCATTTCCCTGTTTTTTATTTTCTCACGCAAACCCGGGCATCTGTTTCATTCTCAGAGCGCGTTGATTGGATTCCCTCTGCCTCTGTCTGAGGAGACGAAGGCCCCACCGGCGCCGTACCGATCGGGACGAACATAGGAAGAGAGGGAGGGCGTGCTCAGACACTGCGGGTGGGGGTGAGGGTGTGGGTGTGGGTGTGGGTGGGGGTGTGGGTGTGGGTGTGGGTGTGGGTGGGGGTGTGTGTGTGCAGCCTAATTACTGGGCCGGGCCGACCGCCTCGTTTGAACTAGAAGCTCTGGCTTATCTTTTTTGGGAGAGCTTTGGTGCGGGAGCCTCGGCTGGCGACCTCCAGCTGGGCGATGCTCTTTAGGTGACAGCAGGATGTGGTTAGTTAACGCTAACCCCCCAACCCTGAAATAGAGCCCCCCCAGGGGTCCACCGCTGGGCTGCTGCCTCAGGCTTCAGGAGGCAGGGCGATGTGTTGATGCAGGCCTCTAGTGCTATCGAGCTGGAGCAAACAGCCCATTAAAGCACAGCCCCTCATTACCTGGTACATCCCCCGTCCACACGGTACCAGCCTTTGGTGTTTTATGGATGAGCCCCCCCCTCTGTTGATAGATGATGGTATCCCCATCATCGTCTCGTTAGGCAGAATGGAGGGTGTGCTGTGCTGATCATGTTCTGTGACGGTTCACTGCTGTCTGGGATTTGGGGACATTTTATGTCCGTTCCTGACTCCTTGAAACACAACCGTTGCTCAGGCTTCTTTGAGCGCACCAGGAGTTGTTCCTGATGGCGCCTATGGAGTCTGTCATGATAAGCAGCTTAATGTCTTAGGAACAAATCCTACTACTTTCCACAGTGTGCTTATTGCATGTTCAGTCAGTTTTAAAAGATTTGGACCCATATACATAGCTTACTCTTTGGAAGAAAATCACAATTGAAATATAATTGTGGTTAAACCAGGATTTAAGTTACCAGCTGGATAATACCCAAAGAAAAAGGAAAGAAAATGGAAAAGCCAAAGATGAAAAAAAAAAAAGAGAGAGAAAGCCATTCGCAATATGCTTCAGCATCCTTCCCTCGTGTGAGTGTGGGGGTTGGTATGGCAACCAGAATCCGTTCCCATACCTGTTGCTATGGCTAGGAAGGCCAGAGCGATGACAACTCAGTTCATTAGGCAGTGGAGACACGTCTGCCATTTTAACTCTGTCGCGCTCTGACTCTGCATCGCGTGTTTCCTCTGAGCGGACAAACAAACGCAGGCTCTCTGATTGCCGTCAGCGTCTGATGAGCTGCGTCTATGTTTGAGTAGTGATCTAGCCCCCGCTGGTATGAGCTGCTCCTGTAAGGGGGGGGGGGTCTTAATATGGGAAGCAGGCGTCAGATATATTGAATGACTGATAATTAGGACCGGTGACTCATGCTGGGCGACCGACTGTTTCCTTCAGCCGCCCTGCGTCACTCCCCAGGGTTTGAAGACACCTGTCCTCATCAAAGATGGAGGGTTTGGTGTCAAAGCTGGCTTTTTCTTCCTGCTTTATCCACCTTGAAAAGCAGTGACTTGTGGCGGTGCTTCCACAGACCCCCGTTCCAGCCTCTCACCGCTGAACACATAACCAGGATTGTTCCTGTTTCTATTTTTAGCTCCAGTTTTCTCTTTTCGCGTCCTTGCCTCCTCCCCACATTAGTTAGTTTTTCTAATAGAAATCCGCGGTTTGTTCAGATGACGCACGAGCGGGAGCAGATGGGCCGGAGTTCAGCTCTGTCTTCTGGAGGGGGCGGGCGTGTTGCTGCGGCGAGAGCATGAATCACCACCGACGCCATGATGGTGGGGTGGGGGGGGGGGGGGTGAAGCGTGCCTTTCTCTGATTAAACCTTAACACTGCTGCTCCGCTCGTCTCCATCTCTCTGTCTCTGTGTCTCTGTCTCTCTCTCTCTCTCTCTCTCTCTCTCTCTCTCTCTCTCTCTGTGTCTCTCTCTCTCTCTCTCTCTCTGTCTCTGTGTCTCTCTCTCTGTCTCTGTGTCTCTCTCTCTGTCTCTCTGTCTCTGTGTCTCTCTCTGTCTCTGTCTCTGTCTCTGTCTCTCTCTCTCTCTCTCTCTCTCTCTCTCTCTCTCTCTCTCTCTCTCTCTCTCTCTCTCTCTCTGTCTCTGTGTCTCTCTTTCTGTCCCTCTCTCCTTCGCTCTCTCTCTGTCTCTCTCTGTCTCTGTGTCTCTCTTTCCGTCTCTGTCTCTGTGTCTCTCTGTCTCCCTCTCTCTCTCTCTCTCTGTCTCTCTCGCCGTCGTTCTCTTTCTGTCTTTCTCTGTCTCTCTCTCTGTCTCTGTGTCTGTCTCTGCTTCTGTGTCTCTCTCTGTCTCTGTGTCTCTCTCTGTCTCTGTGTCTCTCTCTGTCTCTGTGTCTCTCATATGCCTACCGACTAGAACCCATGTTGATTTTAACCCCCTACATAAAGCCCGTCCTTGTGCTCGCCACGCCCGGTTCTCCAGAGAGCCCAACGGTGGACGACCAACACACAAAATTCACCCGTTGACTAATTCACCCTCACCTCCGCTCTGGGTCGCCTTCCTGGGTCTTTTGTTGTCATTCCTCCCCCCTGGCGGTTCCAGGCCTTCGGAGGGACCCCAGCGTGAGGTACTCCCCTGGCCCCCATGCCGTGCCCCCCCCTCATCACCCTGTCCTCCCCCCATGAGCCCCCGCAGGGAGACGGGCACACGGCCCCCACACGGCCCCCGTCTGTCATAGCGGCCGGGGATTGTTCCAGGAGAAGGGCGATAAGGGTATTGGTAACCCTACCCCCCTCCCTCACCGCCTCTTCTCGGCCCCCGTGGCTCCGGTTTCCCCATGGGGGGCGGTCAAAGGTGAGACGGGCCTTTATTTAGCCCCCTCTCTCCCCCGCCGCCTCCTCCACTTTCATGGCCCAAAATGGAAGCCGTTGCCTTCCTGCGGACGTCTCACCTGCTGGTGAAGGGCAGACGGCCCCCCCCCCCCCGGAGGGAGGCCGCGGCTCTCCTACCTGAGCCTCTGCTCGTCTTGAGTTTCAATGCAGTGTCACTCTGCCGTTGGTTCTCTTCGTTTGTTTTCCTCCGGGTCGAGGCAGCGGTGCTGCTGCTGCCGGTGGCTGAGGACACTCTGTGCTCTTCTGTAAGCTCCCGCGCCTCCCCCCCCTCGCTGCATTATTGATCGGCCGGCTGAAGCGCGCCGAAGGTATCTCCAGGCTCGGCGTGCGTGCGTGCGTGCGTGCGTGCGTGTGTGAAAGGGGCTCTCAAGCACTCTCAGCTCAAGGAGCCAGACATGCCCTTTTTCTATTTGCCAATTTACAAAATTGGCCATTTGCATGTGCAAGTGCTGCTTACTGCTCTGTGGCCCAGGTTGGCAATTAGCTCCAGAGAATGAAAGGCTGTGAACGCACCGCAGTGATCTGAACGCACCGCGTGATCTGAACGCAACGCACCGCACTGATCTGAGCCCTGAACGCACCGCGGTGATCTGAACGCACCACAGTGATCTGAACCCTAAACGCACCGCTGTGATCTGAACGCACCGCACTGATCCGAGCCCTGAACGCACCACAGTGACCTGAACGCACCGCAGTGACCTGAACGCACCACACTGATCTGAGCCCTGAACGCACCGCAGTGACCTGAACGCACCGCAGTGACCTGAACGCACCGCAGTGACCTGAACGCACTGCAGTGACCTGAACGCACCGCACTGATCTGAACGCACCGCAGTGCCCTGAACGCACCGCAGTGACCTGAACGCACCACAGTGACCTGAACGCACCGCAGTGACCTGAACGCACCGCAGTGACCTGAACGCACCGCACTGATCTGAACGCACCGCAGTGACCTGAACGCACCACAGTGACCTGAACGCACCGCAGTGATCTAAAGCTGAACGCTGAGCGGCGGGTTTTTCCCGGCCGGCTGCTTTCGGATTGTGTTGCTCGTCTGTTTGTGCCGTTGCTAGGCCGCTAGTCCAGTCGGTTCATTTTTCCACTCTGTCTCTCCCCCCCTCCCCTCTCTGCTCCTCACTTCCTCCCCCTCGCCCCCCCTCTGTGATGGCGGAGGTGTGTTTGTCTGACCAGCCGTCAATTAATTCCCTGGCCCAGACGTGCAGCAGACCTGCCAAGTCGGGCCGGGTCTGTCGAGGGGAGGGGGGAGAGGGGGGCTCTGGCAACAACTGGGGCTCTAATATCTAGAAATATCCCCCCGTGCATTCTTATGAATGACCCCCGCTACCCCGTCACACACACGCCCAGGCAGACACACACACACGCACATACAGTCGCACACACGCAGTCGCACACACGCACACACACACACGACACAGTCCAATCCAGTGCAGAGGCTTAGCTCTCTGATTGTGGGGAAGGCCTGGACATTTGTTTCTGCTGGGGGCGAGATGCCAGACATGGCTCCAGATTCTTGTTCATTAGGACATGTCTGTGTGGCCGTGGGGAATGGCCGGGCGGGGAGGAGTCATGTGTCCTCCTCATCATGTCTGGAACATGGGAGCAACAGCTGATGGGAGGCCTTCAGAAGTGTGCTGTGTGCAATACCACTGGCTCTGTTTTGACAGGATCTCTCTTCCCGTTATGGATCACGACATGAGCGCAGCTCCAAGATAAAGTAATCTATGAGGAACAGAACCTTGGGTTGGGGAGGGCTGAACCGGTTTCACTTCTCCATCGACCCCCTGTGCCAGTAGTCTGTCATGGCCTGTCGTGTGGCTTCACCACAGTACCCTTTTCCTTCGAATGGTTCTTGGATACTGATTTATATTCCATATTCCAAGTATTAGTTTCATTATAATGAATGAATGAAAAATGCCTTGAACCATATTGTAAAAATCCAATAAAGGTCAATGCATATTTATGTTTACTGACTCCAGTGAAGCAAGAAGTATCTCATGTGTTTTGTTTCTTCCCAACAGCCATTTCAAACCCTAAATTCCCCAAGGAACCAGCAAAGAACTTCAGCTTTGATTACTCCTACTGGTCACACACTACAGTGAGTTCATAAATATACATACTTAATATAAAAGCTGCAATGATGCTCTTTACAGAAAAAATATACAAATGTTTGTAATACGGACAAAGAACCAATGGGTCAGGAGTTGATGTTTTTTCTCCTGTCTCCTGCAGCCAGAGGATCCAGCTTTCTCGTCACAGAACCTCGTGTACAACGACATCGGGAAGGAGATGCTGCAGCACGCCTTCGAGGGCTACAACGTCTGCATCTTCGCCTACGGCCAGACGGGGTCTGGGAAGTCCTACACCATGATGGGCAAGCAGGAGGAGGGGCAGGAAGGCATTATCCCCATGGTACGTTCCCCCAGCCTCCGAGCCCCGCCTTGATAGCACCAGACGGATCGGAGACGGTCCCGAGTGCTGGGCTGTCCGGTGAAAGGACTTAAACGCATCATTAAATCGTTTGGATGACCGTCCAACCTAGACATCTCAAGGCTTTGGTGTATGCTGAGGAAACCTGCCTACTGTAATCCATACACCTCTTGTTTTATTCTGGAAATATTTTAGTATCGTGGCAGTTCCTACTGGTATTGTACTGTTTGATGGACTTCATCAGTGCTTTGGAAACATTATCCTTCTTCTTATCCCCAAAAATATTTTTTGTTTTATATCAAACCATATAATTAGAATATAGTTGACCAGGCCTAAAAAAAGAATTTGTTCGGATACGGATCCGACCGACCCTGTCAATTGATGTGCGACCCAAATTATTTTATGATCTTGGAAAAAAAAAAAATGTTTAGATGCAAACTATAATTACGTTTTTGTACAGGACCTCTTCATTCGGTACAAGGATGAGCGCAATCTCTCGTTTTTAAATGATAACAACATACCTATCATTCGCTGCCGATGGAAAAAATAAAATAAAAAAATAAAATAAATTCCCTACCTTCCCATGACCTCAACTGACAACCAACAGGAACCAAACTATTTTTTTTTTTAGGCCCCAGTCGCTACTTACGGCAACTATGGTATTTCTTGTTAGTGTATCTGTTAGGCTTCAAAGATATCGTTGAAGACTGCGGTAAAGTAATACTACCCACAGACCTCCTTGTCGAAGCAGTCCTGTGATGGGTTATTTCTCCATTGATCCTCCTGGTTCTCTCCTCTGTGTCCCTCTCTCCCTGGCTGCTCCCCGTCTCCGCCCCCAGCTCTGCGAGGACCTCTTTGAGAAGATCAACGAGGACAACACTCCAGGGGACCTGTCCTACTCAGTGGAGGTGAGACCGTCCCCCCGCGTCCCTCTCCGTCCAGGGACGCCCAACCGGGCCGCTCTGATACCGGACACATGACCGCCTCCCATTGATCGCAGTATGACGGCTCAGGGCCGATCCTTTTTTAAGTGCACACGCTCTCTTCAAGGGCCCTCGGATACACGAGTCGTAGAAATTCATCCGGCAGTAGGTTGCGAAATCATCAATTTCATAGAATCACTGTTTTCATTCAACTAAATTAGTTTTAGAAATGTTCTTGCCTTTCAATATTTCCCTGGTGCGATTCTAAGGTGTGTGTGTGTGTGTGTGTGTGTGTGTGTGTGTGTGTGTGTGTGTGTGTGTGTGTGTGTGTGTGTGTGTGTGTGTGTGTGTGTGTGTGTGTGTGTGTGTGTGTGTGTGTGTGTGTGTGTGCGCTCGCATTATGCAACCCTTTCTAGGTCAGCTACATGGAGATCTACTGCGAGCGCGTGCGCGACCTGCTCAACCCCAAGAACAAAGGGAACCTGCGCGTGCGAGAGCACCCCCTGCTGGGCCCCTACGTGGAGGACCTGTCCAAGCTGGCTGTCACCTCCTACACCGACATCGCTGACCTCATGGACGCCGGCAACAAGGCCAGGTGAGGCCGGGGACGGGGGAGGGCCTGGGAGCCGCGGCCTGGGAGCGGCTCCATGCAGGCGGGGGGGATGTGCTCTGAGACTGTACACCGTGTAGCGTGCTGCTCTGCCTGGCTCCAGGCGGGGGGCGCAGTTAGAATACGACATGGTGCCTTAACTGGTGGTGCGTCTTGACTCAAAGAGGGCTTGTTCTGCAGTAACGCCCCGCATTGTTCATGTGTTCAGAGTTTGCCCTTGGCATTTTGGTGGTTTGCAGACGTGTGTGTGTGTGTGTGTGTGTGTGTGTGTGTGTGTGTGTGTGTGTGTGTGTGTGTGTGTGTGTGTGTGTGTGTGTGTGTGTGTGTGTGTGTGTGTGTGTGTGTGTGTGTGTGTGTGTGTGTGTGTGTGTGTGTGTGTGTGTCCCGAGAGTCTGGGGGGGAGGGGCGAGGGGATGAACCGGGCCTTAATCTCATGCGTGGCTCAGAAGGCTTATTCCTAGAACACACTGTGATACACGCATCTCCCTGGTGGCCATGCCCCAAGTGCGCCTGGTGTATTCATGTTATGTGTTCTCACTGTGTTATCAACTCTACGCACCATGACTCCTGTTAGCCCCTCTATACTCTGACTCCTGTTAGCCCCTCTATACTCTGACTCCTGTTAGCCCCTCTATACTCTGACTCCTGTTAGCCCCTCTATACTCTGACTCCTGTTAGCCCCTCTATACTCTGACTCCTGTTAGCCCCTCTATACTCTGACTCCTGTTAGCCCCTCTATACTCTGACTCCTGTTAGCCCCTCTATACTCTGACTCCTGTTAGCCCCTCTATACTCTGACTCCTGTTAGCCCCTCTATACTCTGACTCCTGTTAGCCCCTCTATACTCTGACTCCTGTTAGCCCCTCTATACTCTGACTCTGACTCATTTCACCCGGACGCCCACACACCACACCATGTGACACCTGTTGTCACATGACCTCACCTGTCACATGACCTCACCTGTCGCATGACCTCGGCTGTCACATGACCTGTCACATGACCTAACCCCGTCCCCCCCCCTGCAGGACGGTGGCCGCCACCAACATGAACGAGACCAGCAGCCGCTCCCACGCAGTGTTCACCATCGTGTTCACGCAGAAGAGGCACGACAACGAGCCCGAGCTCTGCACAGAGAAGGTGTGTGCGTGTGCGTGTGCGTGTGCGTGTGCATGTGCGTGCGCGTGCGTGCGTGCGTGTTGTAACCCTGCGTTCACACCAAAAGATGCATTTGCTGCCCGAACGCGTTGACGCCGAGGTTTTGCGGCGCGGCAAATCAAGTTTTGCGGCGCAGCAAAGGTTTTGCGGCGCAGCAAAGGTTTTGACGCGCTGCAAACGTTTTGCTGCGCCGCAGTTTTGCAGCGCGGGAAGTTTCGCGGTGCTTTTGAATTCATTCACAGCCGACATTACAAGCATTGCATGTCTTTACCTGTTGTGGAAGAGGGAGAGACGTCGGAATGCCCGTCGTTTATGGGTTCATGAGACCATTCGGAGCCTGGAAGGCTGGTGCTGCCTGGCACCCAACTGGGTTTTGTTTGGGGTTGTTATGCTAGCCCTTTAGCATACTTATACATACACATACTACTATAGTTTAGTTTAACTGTAAACACAACTACACTACAGAATGCTGATTTGTGGGGGTTTTCGAGTTACTAAATAAATGTAACGGTAGTGAACTCTAGCTCACTCCAAGGGAGTAACACTGATTGGCTGTTACGGCATGTCACTCAGTGGCAACGCCTCCGTGGCAACGCTGTTGAACGCTGATTGGCTGTCATCACACGTTTGCTGCCGAAAAGTTGGAATATTTCAACTCGAGCAGCATTTGACGCGCCGCAAAATACGTGAACGCGCCCGCCGCCCGTAACCGGCAGCGGGCACGGGCATGCCGCGCTGCAAATCAGATTTTGACGCGCTGCAAATCAAATTTTGCTGCCGGTTTTCTCGGCAGCAAATGCTGCGGCAGCAAAGCAGCAACACGTCTCTACATTCACTTTGAATGGGCTCACGACGCGCGTCAACTTTTTGCATCTTTTGGTGTGAACGCAGGGTAAGAGCCTCAGACACTGATAACGGCATCGACTGAACAGTGTGTGTACAGGCGGATTGATTACCAGCACCGATCAATCAATGTCATCACACCTATTGATCACTGTCCATTTTTGTGTCTCAATTCAAACGAAATCCAAACTAATTCAGACGTGTTCAGACCAGAGTACGGACCAGAGCGCTAACAAGCCTTTTATAGTAAAGGGAGGGGGGGGGTTCCTAGTTGGGTGGCTCATCATCTTGGTCACGTGACCACAATGTAAACGTACATAAACCAGATGTTACGGTGAACCGGCACACCCCCGGCCCTGCAGGGCTCCGTCGGGCTCTGTCGGGGCTCTGTCTGGGACTCCACTTCCCACGTTTCCTCTGATTGTAGCGGGACAAAGAAACGGTCTATCGGGGGCACAGTGTCCATTGTGGCGCGCTGCGTTAGCTGGGTTAGCTGCGTTAGCTGTGTTGGCTGCGTTGGCTGCGTTGGCTGCGTAGGCTGCGTTGGCTGCGTAGGCTGCGTAGGCTGCGTTGGCTGCGTTGGCTGCGTAGGCTGCGTTAGCTAGAGCTCTCCTTCGAGCCACGTCTTGATCCATAATGGCGCCCAAAGAATTGAAATGGTTCACGATCGCTGACCCTTTTCATCCGATGATGTCCATTTGGTGTCATCCGACCATTTCCCAAATAAAATGTTACAGTGTAGTACATAATTTAGTACATAATTAGTTTATTTGTTATACAATCAATCTGATGACAAAAATTATATGTATTTTTATTATAAAAAATATATTTATAAAAATGACACTAATTCATCATTTATATTATTGATTAACAATTAATTAAACCTAAAAAATATCAGAAATAGCCAATCGTTGAGCGCGGTCCATACGGCCAGGAGGTTCATGATTGATCCACCAGGAGTGATTCTATCGACTGTTACCCTGATGGACGACCTTAACCCTCTGCCCCCCCCCAGGTCAGTAAGATCAGCCTGGTGGACTTGGCCGGCAGCGAGCGAGCCGACTCTACGGGGGCCACAGGAACCAGACTAAAGGTCCGTCCCCCCACCCAGAGACACCCCAAGAAAGCCCTCCATATGTGGAAGCCCTTTAAATCATGTGACTCACCGCTCCTTCTCTCCCCCCTCTCCCCCCCCCTCTCCCCCCCTCTCCCCCCCGCTGGAACTACAGGAGGGCGCAAACATCAACAAGTCTCTGACCACGTTAGGGAAGGTCATCTCTGCCTTGGCCGAGGTGGTAAGTCCCACTCTGAAACACCTTCCCCCTGCCTCTCTGTCCTCCTGTCCTTCTCTGCCTCTCCTGCTCTCGGCTGAGGCCAACGCCTCCATCGATCAGAGAGCGGCCGCCTCTCGATAACATGGCCTGTTTCTGTGTTTTCCTTTCTCTCTTGTCCCGATAACGCTTACCTACACAGGATAACGGTCCCACCAAGGTAAATCCCTCCCCGCGGCTCAGACACTAACAGCAACCCCCACTCAGCCCCCCCCCCCCCCCCCCCCCCCCCCATACCCTGCCACCCTTTTGTGTAACAAATATGATGTCTATAGTCCTAATCTTGATGGAAGAATGCTAAGCTAAGAAGCTACCTGAAAAGGCTTAAGACCAAAGCATGTAGTCTTTTTTTTCCATTCAATGGAAGCTGTGTTTTTTCACCAATTTTTTTTATCTGTTGTTCTGATATTTTTCACACTGCATGAAATAGTCTCAATACTTCCAGAAAGGCTTGTTGTGTTGACTCGAACTACGTCAAGCTAACGGGCGCTACTTCCTGTGTGCCACAGAGCAAGAAGAAGAAGAAGAGTGACTTCATCCCGTACCGAGACTCCGTTCTCACCTGGCTTCTCCGGGAAAACCTCGGTGCGAAGACGTTCATCCTCACACGCCTCCCAAAGAGACCACACTTTCACACCGCGGGAAAGCTATCGTTTATAGCCGAGACACAGCGACATGTTATTAGCATAGCGCCATAACACCAGCTAGCGTGGGGACGGCACCTCGGGAATAAGGCGAGGCCGTCTGAGCGACGGAGTGAGTTAGAGCGACAGCGGAGGGGTAACTTTACCCTCTCTCCTCTGGGAGAAAGCCCGCCGTCAGCGGGCTGTGTTTCAGACGGACGGGGGCACTGCGGCTGTCCTTCATGGACGACCTGCACGCCGCGCTGCGCCGCGTCCTCTGATGACGCCTTCCTGCCCGTTCAGTCGGGGACGAGGCTAGCCTTAGCATTAGCGTTATCAAGGACTTTTAGCTTTTGTTCAGATATTTATTTTTGTAAATGAGGAACCTAGCTTGGCTTAGAAGTGTCGATGGCACAGAGACACACCATCGCAAACTGTTTTAACTCGCCTAGCGACACATATAACATGATATAAACCGCTGTGTGTTGAGACTCTGTTTGCATCTCGTCTGTGATTGGTTGATTGGTTGATTGGTTTGTCGTCAGGCGGGAACTCCAGAACCGCGATGGTGGCCGCCCTCAGCCCCGCAGACATCAACTACGACGAGACGCTCAGCACGCTACGGTATGGGACGGACGGCGGCCCGGCACAGACGCCTCGCTGCCGCGGTCGCTAGGTCGTTAGCCTCTCAGAGGAGAGGCGCTGGGTTCAGGTCTCCAGACCTCGAGCAGAAGGCCTTAAGGCCCGATGCCCCCCCTGCTGCTTGAGGACATGTATCTGAAGTCACTGTGAGTGGCTTTGGATGAATATGAACCAAGCACTCAGATCAGACCTCCTTACTGTTAGTGGTTAGGGTTAGGGTTAGGGCAATAGAACATGACCCTAGCAGGCTCTCAGCTACAGCCACCCTCAACACATGGGTAATACCCCGTTTATTTGAGTCGTTATTCAGTTCAACCTGTCTGGTTCCTCCTCATTCTCCCGTCCCCCCGTGAGGATGTGAGCTCTCCTAACGCCGCCTCCTCGCTGCTCCTCCACAGCTACGCCGACCGCGCCAAGAACATCAAGTGCAACGCGGTGATCAACGAGGACCCCAACAACAAGCTGGTCCGGGACCTGAAGGACGAGGTGACCCGTCTGAAGGACCTGCTCCGCGCCCAGGGCCTGGGCGACATCCTGGACAGTGAGTCTGCAGGGCGCTGGCCACAGAGGGGGGTGTTGACCAATCAGAGAGGGTATCGGCACCGGCCTATGCCAATCACGTGCTTCAGTCTACTTCCTCTCTCTGGGAACGAGCAAACAGGATTAGTTTCCTACTCCTCATTCCATTTCTCCTTTCTTTCTCCTCTGTGTTTAACCGTAACTCTTTGTCTGTTTGCCCAAACTAGTTCTTAATGTGAAGATAAACATATTTACCCAACGTTGACGACATACATGGCATTGCTTAGTCGTTCCTCTTTAGTACGAACCCGTGAGAACCAATGATCTGTAGGATGTTACATAAACACGTTCTCCTTTAATAGACCCACATGTGGCGAACATCTGTTCATGCCACAGCCAGCCTTAATTTCAACACATTCGTCTGGGTTTTTATTGCCTCTGGAAGTTTAGAGTTCATAAAATGAATACCTATCCTATTGGTAAGAAGTGGATTCCTTATGTGCACCTAGGGTAGATAAACACATGCCTTACATGCCAATTCACAAGTCTGAACCTGATCTTGAACAAGCTGCAGTCTAGCGTCTGAAGACATCTGATGTCTCCCCGTACCTGCCATCCCGTCCATTGTCATTCAGCTCAGTAGGAAGTGTTTTCTCTAACCCTTCTTCTGACGTCTGACCTTGTCATCTTCTCTCCCCGCCCCCCCTCCCCCAGTCGATGCTAAGGGGGATAATTTCCCCGCCAGTGGAATCAAATGTGTGTATATGTGGCGTGCATCGTCTGTTGCTAATGCTAAAGCTGACAGCTAACATTGCTTCAGAGCCCCCCCCCCCCCTTGCTATTTATAAAACGATAACCCTCGCCCGTCAGCTTTGCACGCTAGCGCTTGAGAAGCTAATGCTAAATCGTCAATACTGTCTAACGAAATCAAACAAATGCAAGGCTTCCAAAGCGCTTACATGGTTAGCATGCTAGCAGGCTAGACGCATGCTACATACGTTCTGTCTTGTTTTTAGTTGGGATCTTTTGATGTCTATTTATTCATATACTGACTCAAACGAGGACTATGAGTCTGTTGAAGACTCTCTCGAGGGATGTGACGACATGAATCAGGACGACCTAATGCCTAAACTAATCAATCATCCCCTCTTTGATCTACCAACCCCCTTACATCATCTTTACCCTTGTGCAGGTTCTTCACACGCTCCACCTAACTCTCTACGCCTCTTCAGTGCACTTTAACCTTATTCTTTGGTGTGTGTGTGTGTGTGTGTGTGTGTGTGTGTGTGTGTGTGTGTGTGTGTGTGTGTGTGTGTGTGTGTGTGTGTGTGTGTGTGTGTGTGTTTCTCACCATCCACCTGCTGCAGCACACAGTGTTGCGGGCATTAGAATGCAGCTGCTGAGCTCTCTGACCGATGCCCCTCACAGCCGACCCAAAGGTGCTCCGCAGTAGATGAAGCTGGCTGGCTATAGGTTACTGGGTGGCTATAGGTAGCTGGGTGGCTATAGGTAGCTGGGTGGCTATAGGTTACTGGGTGGCTATAGGTAGCTGGGTGGCTATAGGTTACTGGGTGGCTATAGGTAGCTGGGTGGCTATAGGTAGCTGGGTGGCTATAGGAAGCTGGGTGGCTATAGGTAGCTGGGTGGCTATAGGTAGCTGGCTGGCTATAGGTAGCTGGGTGGCTATAGGTAGCTGGCTGGCTATGGGTGGCTATAGGTAGCTGGGTGGCTATAGGTAGCTGGGTGGCTATGGGTGGCTATAGGTAGCTGGGTGGCTATAGGTAGCTGGGTGGCTATAGGTTACTGGGTGGCTATAGGTAGCTGGGTGGCTATAGGTAGCTGGGTGGCTATAGGTAGCTGGGTGGCTATAGGTAGCTGGGTGGCTATAGGTAGCTAGGTGGCTATAGGTAGCTGGGTGGCTATGGGTGGCTATAGGTAGCTGGGTGGCTATAGGTAGCTGGGTGGCTATAGGTAGCTGGGTGGCTATAGGTAGCTGGGTGGCTATAGGTAGCTGGGTGGCTATAGGTAGCTAGGTGGCTATAGGTAGCTGGGTGGCTATGGGTGGCTATAGGTAGCTGCGTGGCTATGGGTGGCTATAGGTAGCTGCGTGGCTATAGGTAGCTATAGGTAGCTGGTGGCTATAGGTAGCTAGGTGTTGGCTGTGGATAGTGTAGTGAATCGCTCTGTCTTGTGGTAGTCAGTGAGTGCTTGGACCTTCAGTCCCTCCCTCCCCATCCCTTCTCTGAGTGAGTCGAGGCTGCCGCCCCCTCCCTCTCTAAACCATCGATTCCTCAAGGAGGTGGCCACTGACTGTTTCTGAGAAATACTATTTAAAGGATCTTTTACTACTAAGTGTCCTATCTAAAACCCCAAATGTAGACTAAAACATTTTTAGTGGCCCTACTTTGAATACTCGCTCCTCCATACTACCCTTCCCTTGTTGTTGAGTTCAGTTCTGGCGTAGGCACTCTGCTGTCACCCGAGACCCACTGAAGACCCGCTGCTATCGATGGGCTGACCTTAGCAAGGCTGCTGTGTGTGTGTGTGTGTGTGTGTGTGTGTGTGTGTGTGTGTGTGTGTGTGTGTGTGTGTGTGTGTGTGTGTGTGTGTGTGTGTGTGTGTGTCGGCATGTATCGATATCATCCCTTATCTGTACTTCCTGTTTGGCTCTTGCCCCCCCCTTGCTGAGATGAAAGCAGTTTTCACCCCGCAGTGTCCAGATATGATACGCTCACACCTACACACTATATAGGTTATCACACACAGTAAAAGTGATACGCTTTGGTGGCCGCAGCCCGGCTGCTCCATGTTCTAATGTCCAGCCCAGAGTGAGAGCCGTGTCTGGAGGGCCGGTCCAGGGGTCCTCAGGGGAGCGCCCTAATGGCTGTGGAGCTCCCGGCTAATGGCTTCTCCAGGAAGTTCAATTAGCCGCCCCAGCTCCGCTATCACCAGCCGTACCTGGGGTGAAAACTGCTGTCCCCTCGCCGCCCATTTGGCTGTCTGTCTATTGTGTGTTTTATGTACAACGTGTTTCTTACACTTACGTCTCTCCTCCTTTGTGTCTCTCTCTCTCTCCCCATTTCCTCTTCTGTTCTCTCTCCTTTTTTTGATTTCCGGTTACTCCGTTTTGTGTGTTTTCCCTGTGCCCCCCCCCCCCCTTCCATCTCCCGTTTTTGTCCATACCCACCCCCATCTCTCTCTCTCTGTCTCTGTCTCTCTCTCTCTGTCTCTGTCTCTGTCTCTGTCTCTGTCTCTGTCTCTCTCTCTCTCTGTCTCTGTCTCTGTCTCTCTCTCTCTCTCTCTCTCTCTCTCTCTCTCTCTCTCTCTCTCTCTCTCTGTCTCTCTCTCTCTGTCTGTCTGTCTGTCTGTCTGTCTGTCTGTCTGTCTCTCTCTGTCTGTCTGTCTGTCTGTCTGTCTGTCTGTCTGTCTGTCTGTCTGTCTGTCTGTCTGTCTGTCTGTCTCTGTCTCTCTCTGTCTCTCTCTGTCTCTGTCTCTCTCTGTCTCTCTCTGTCTCTCTCTGTCTCTCTCTCTGTCTCTCTCTCTGTCTCTCTCTCTGTCTCTCTCTCTCTCTCTCTCTCTCTCTGTCTCTGTCTCTGTCTCTGTCTCTGTCTCTGTCTCTGTCTCTGTCTCTGTCTCTCTCTCTGGGTCTTAGACCTCAAAGACATGCAGAACAATGAGCACCGATACTTGCTAGCCTCAGAGAACCAACGGCCTGGCCTCTTCTCCACAGCGCCCCTGGGCTCCCTGACCGCCTCGCCCTCGTCTGGGTCGCTCTGCAGCCCGGCGGGCCTGCAGTCGGCCAGCAGCATCCAGGAGCGCATCATGTCCACCCCCGGGGGGGAGGAGGCCATCGAGAGGCTGAAGGTGAGGGCTCCGTCCGCTACACAGCTAGCAAACACAGAACGGCGAACCACAACAAGCCACCCGGAGACCCCTTAGCGCTGTTAGCACGTAGCGCCGTTGGCACGTAGCGCCGTTGGCACGTAGCGCCGTTAGCACATAGCGCCGTTAGCACGTAGCTCTGATAGCACGTAGCTCTGTTAGCACATAGCGCCATTAGCACGTAGCTCTGTTACCACATAGCGCCACCTTAGCACTGCGGCGTTAGCACGTAGCACTCCCAGGAATACACTCCAGAAATAAATCACTAATGTTCTTTGGTCATAAGATATTTGGGTCATAAGATTTTGGTCTGATCAATTTACACGGTGGATGTAAAACAACGCGATTCAATGATCTTTATTAACCCGTACGAGAAAAATGAGACGGCGCCACATTACGCACATGACCGGGACTATTAATATGTCACTATATACTTTTTGAAAACGATAAGCATTCAATACCACTCAGGTGGCTGCGACCGCCCCCGCTGACCAATGAAGTCTGGGACAATACGGCACCGTCTGCAGATCAGTCATCCATCGTCATCACGCCTGCGTGATGTATATATCTCCTTATCCCTCTCATGCTCGCAGTCCACTGGCTGCTCGTGAGATGGGAGGGGGGCGGGGGGGGGCACTTAGGGGGGTACCAGGCGGCCGTGAAGGGCTGCAGTTTCCATGGATACCAGGGGGCTCGGTGTGTCTGTGACGTAGGGCGTCGACGCAGACCCAGAGGAAACGGACCAGAATAGATCTGCTGGCGGCAGGGGGGGGGGGCGGTGACGCGTTACGCTTACCAAGAAGCAGACTCACCCGGGTTCCATTTAGAGCAGTAGTACCCTCTTCTATGGTTGTGGTTCCTGGTTCTGTCCATGGTATCGCACACCATTCACTGATTACATCAGTTTGAAAATAAAATGCAGCCCTTACTCTGGAATAGTGGTTCTATAATCCTGATAACACTGCCGGTACAGAGGCTATAGTGCTCTAGTGCCCCCTGCGTTTGGTTCTTAGCGCTGGTAAAGAAAAGAGAAATGATATCAGAGATATTACAATGTTAAAGAACAGATAGGCCGTTCCTCATGTCCACAGAATCACTCTCACCCAAAGGAACCACCGATATGGTGGAGATGAATCTCTCACAATCTCTCTCGTGACACATGTTACATCAGAGATATTACGGTGTAAAAGAAAATGGCATCGCTTTTGTGAAGTGCGACTTGATCCTGAAGTTGATGTGTGTGGTTCTGTTGGTTCTGCTGGTTCTGTTGGTTCTGCTGGTTCTATTGGTTCTATTGGTTCTGTTGGTTCTGCTGGTTCTGTTGGTTCTGTTGGTTCTATTGGTTCTGTTGGTTCTATTGGTTCTGCTGGTTCTGTTGGTTCTGTTGGTTCTATTGGTTCTGTTGGTTCTGTTGGTTATGTTGGTTCTGCTGGTTCTATTGGTTCTATTGGTTCTATTGGTTCTGTTGGTTCTCCTCCTGATCCGGTCTTCTCTGTGTTCAGGAATCGGAGAAGATCATCGCTGAGCTCAACGAGACATGGGAGGAGAAGCTCCGGAAGACGGAGGCCATCCGCATGGAGAGGTGAGGCTCACCCACCCACCCACCCACCCACCCACCCACTCACTCACTCACTCACTCACTCACTGGCTCACTCACTCACTCACTCACTCAAATCCTCACTCACTCACTCACTCACCCACCCACCCACCCACCCACTCACTCACTCACTCACTCACTCACTCACTCACTCACTCACTCACTCACCCGCTCGCCCACTCACTCACTCACTCACTCACTGGCTCACTCACTCACTCACTGACTCACTCACTCACTCACTCACTCACTGGCTCACTCACTCACTCACTCACTCACTCACTCACTCACTCACTCACTCACTCACTCACTCACTCACTCACTCACTCACTCACTCACTCACTCACTCACTCCGCACACAAGTGTTTGTCTGGCCGTACATCGCGGTCTCATTTCCAACACATCAGCGTCCTCTTCCTCTCTCTCTCTCTCTCTCTCCCCCTCTCTCTCTCTCTCCCCCTCTCTCTCTCTCTCCGTGTCTCTCTGTCCTCGTCTATTTCCAAACACATCTGGGTCTCCCTTCCTCCCGTCAACTCTTACCTCAAGCTCTGTTTCAGCTGCTTCTGCTTAATTTCAAACACATCAGAGCCCTTCTGTCTGATTGTTCTCTCTCTCTCTCTCTCTCTCTCTCTCTCTCTCTCTGTCTCTCTCTCTCTCTCTCTCTCTCTCTCTCTCTCTCTCTCTCTCTCTCTCTCTGTCTCTCTCTCTCTCTCTCTCTCTCTCTCTCTCTCTCTCTCTCTCTCTCTCTCTCTCTCTCTCTCTCTCTCTCTCTCTCTCTCTCTCTCTCTCTCTCTCTCTCTCTCTCTCTCTCTCTGTCTCTCTCTCTCTCTCCCTCTCTGTCTCTCTCTCTATCTCTCTCTCTGTCTCTCTCTCTCTCTCTCTCTCTCTCTCTCTCTCTCTCTCTCACATCTGGGTCTCCCTTCCTCCCATTGATACTCTGTCATCTCTTACCTCATGCTCTGTTTCACTTCTCCTTTCTCTTTCATTCTGTTCATTCACCATCTCTCTAGTTTTTTCAATGTCTCTTCTCTATTTCCACACCCTGCTGGGTCTCCCTTCCTCCCATTCATTATTTTTCATCTCTAACTTCACACTTCTCCTTTCTCTTTCATTCTGTTCATCATCCTCTCTTGCTCTCACTCTGTATCTCTGTACCTCGCTCTCTCTTCCTCTGGGGGCCATGGCCCTCTGACAGACCATTGGGGCCCCCTCTTGGGTCTGGCTGGGGCCCATGTCACACGTGTGTCTTCATGTTCTGCGAGCCCCTCGGCACCGTGTGATGAATCCCCTCCTCACGAGTTCCCCCGTAGTCTTCAGCAGGTCTGAGGACTACGGGTTCAAACGGTGTTGTTCTGCGGTACTGACAGCAGCAGTGAGCCTTTAACACAAGACCTGGGAGAACAATCAAATCACTCTTTGAAATAGATAAAAAAATCTATCTAATCTTTATGATTACTCGAATGGAACATGTCCATTGCATATTTATAATTAGTATATTCTACACGTGAACCTCCTAAGAGGGCGCAATTTGATTGGTTCGCTATCTCGGGATATTGGGCAATATCCCACGATTGAGATCTCAAACTCTGGATATTGTTTTCATCACAAGGGAGCTCACTTTTTGCCGGGATTTGTTTGTTTTTATTAGCGTGGCGAGACGACCGTGACGGTCGTCTCGCCACGCTAATAAAAACAAATAAATC
This sequence comes from Gadus chalcogrammus, assembly GCF_026213295.1. Lineage (NCBI taxonomy): Eukaryota > Metazoa > Chordata > Actinopteri > Gadiformes > Gadidae > Gadus > Gadus chalcogrammus. The sequence continues at coordinate 28,672,628 of NC_079412.1, read as the reverse complement.
CCGGCAAAAAGTGTTGAGGTGTCGCCTATACTGAAACAATCATTCACCCCAGGCTCCGTGAGTAGTGGGGCTACTCCCCGCTGCTCACTGCGCCCTCGGCAAATCATTGTTAGATGTAGTGTGATTCCTGCCAGCTGTTTCCAGGTCCCCTTCAGACCCCCGCTGACCCCCGTTCTGCCCCCCCCCCCCCCCAGGGAGGCCCTGCTGGCCGAGATGGGCGTGGCCATCCGCGAGGACGGCGGGACCCTGGGCGTCTTCTCCCCTAAAAAGGTACGGCCACCTGACGTCTCTCCTGCAGCGGCCAGCGGTGAACGGGGTACCGCTGTACGGCCTCGGTGACATCACCTCCTCCCGGAGGCTCCGCTCCCGAGCGATCTCTCTCGTTCTCTTCCTGCTCTGTTGGCTCCATCAGCATGTCCATTTACACTGCTCTCTCTCCTCTCTCTCCTCCACCCTCTCTCTCCTCCCCCTCTCTCTCCTCCTCTCTCTCCTCCATCCTCTCTCCTCCATTCTCTCTCTCTCTCTCTCTCTGTCTCTCTCTCTCTCTCTCTCTCTCTCTCTCTCTCTCCCTCTCTCTCTCTCTCTCTCCTCCACCCACTCAGCCCAGCCACGTTGGGCCCTTTGCGTGTTTCCCCGGCGATAAGGTTTGTTCAGAGAACATGGATAGAGAGGAGAGCCCATAATAGACTCCACCATAGATGGATTTAGTTTATTTTTTAAATTTGACTCCGATCCCACAATCCCATGATTGTTCTGTCTCTGGTTTAGATCCCCCCCCCTCACCCCCCCCCCCCCTCACCCACCCACTGCCTATTAAAGAACTATTTACCCGCGGGTCAGAGAGGTGCTTGTGACCCTTCCGTCCTCCGGGGGCTATTTCTGGTCCTAGCACCTTTCCCTGGGACTCTGTTTTAGAGTGATATCAGGTTCCAACCTGGTGGATCCATGAGTGTTAACTGTTAGTATCTTCTTACTGTCGTTATCCTTCCGCTGCTCGACTCCTCGCTACATCGCTGCACACGTTGTGTTTTTGTTTAGCCGCGATTCCCTAGTGAGGCGACTTCTGTCGTGTCCCGGTCGTCCTCTTCTCCCCCGGTTCATTCTCTCCACTGAGTCGCACGCTGTCCGTCAGCGCTGCTGTCCGGCGTCAGCCTCAGAGTCTCCTCTGATGTCATCCATCCCCTTTATCCCCCTCCCTCGCCCTCTACACCCCTGGTCGCTCCGTCACAGATGATTGTTTTGGTTGTTGATTTTAACCACTCTCTCCTTCCCCTCTCTACTCACCCTCCATCTCTCTCCGCTGCGTTGTCGTGGCGGGCTAGCTTTTCGCTGAGAAGCCCTGCGATCTTTACACAGACTTTAACGGGGTGTTCTCCCCGAAAAAGGTGGGTTGTTTCCCCGGTGTCGCCCCCTAGTGGGGGGTTCAGGGTGTGTGAGCCGTAGTAAAGACCTTTGAGATAGGGTGGAGTCGCTCCACCCCAGACAGGTAGTGTTGTTGTTGTTTTAAGACGTGTGTGATTCTGCTACATAGACCATCCGTGGTACTGGGAGCCAGTGGTGCTAAACCATCAGTGGTACTGGGAGCCAGTGGTACTAAACCATCAGTGGTACTGGGAACCACTGGGATCAGAATGGATTGTAACGCGTTCCTCTGTCCTCTTCTCTTCGTCCAGACCCCCCACCTCGTTAACCTGAACGAGGACCCCCTCATGTCGGAGTGCCTCCTCTACTACATCAAAGACGGGATCACCAGGTAACGAGCCCCTCCCTGACCGCGGGGGTCCCAGACCGCTTCCTCCTGGAGCAGGGAGGACTGGTTGTTGTCTGTGCCGTCGGTCAATCAGAGGGACTGGTGTTTGATGAGGAGGCGATGGTGGACCAACAGTTAGCTTCTGTCCACGCAGCGCTACCGTCTGGAGTCTCCTTTAACTCCGCTGGGGAGTCTTTAGTTAGCCGCTGACTCCGTCTTAAGTTACAGGACTGCCCGCGGCGGACTATATAAAAATACCGTCAAAGTCGATGCCAATGAAAATCAGAACTACTGCTCAGACCTCCCTGGGAGTTGTTTCGCACCTCAGTCTGTTAAATGTTTAACTCTGTAAACCAGGGGGGTGGGAGACACTTGGATCCAAAATGGCTGCCACGGTGTGTTTGACGCGGGTGTTTACTGAACTCCTAATGTCCTCCTGACAGGGTGGGCCAGGCGGACGCGGAGAGACGGCAGGACATCGTTCTGAGCGGCGCCCACATCCGGGAGGAGCACTGTGTGTTCCGCAGCCAGAGGAACGCCAACGGAGATGGTGAGACCCAGGATGGTTCACTGTCACACACACAACAATCACAGACGCAGTCGCTGGCTATGAGTCTCAGGCTCCTTCAACAGTGCATTATAAAAGGAAATGTAAAGGGAAACACAAGTAGGAGAGCTAACTTTAAAATGAAATAAAAAAAATAAACGGCAATGGCCCACTGCTGACATGCTCACTCTGGTTCAGAGTTAACGGGGGTTAGGTAACGGGGGTTAGTTAACTGGGGGTTAGTCACGCAGTGTCCATGTCTGGATTTAACTGTCTGGGCCCATCCGAATGAAAAGCTGGCTATACTAGTTTTTAAAAAGTATGTGAGCATCTTTTTGATGGGTGTACATCAGACAGTGTAGTATGAACGGTCTGATTGGTCTTTAGGGGTTTGCTGTGACGTTACTCGGTCTACTTCTATCCCATTGTCTGTCGCTCCACCCTGGTGACTGTCCTCCTGTTGTTGCAGTGATCGTCCTGCTGGTTCCCTGCGAGGCGTCAGAGACCTACGTCAACGGTAAACGGGTGGAGGACTCCACCCAGCTGCGCTCAGGTACGCCCGCCCCACGCCTCCTCAGCCTGGAGCCGTTACCACGGTAACACGCTGCTTGTTGTGAGAGCGTCTGACACACTTTGGAGAGACTCATGAATGATGAAATGAAAATCCTCGCCGTGTTGATTTGTTTTCCTCAGAGTGAAGTTGTGGAAAATTGCTTATTTTTTGTATGACCTCACATTGGGAACACATGCATCTACACAGATACCCCTCGTGTCACTGCACACAAAACAAATGAAGCTCATTCCAGTTACGACGCAATAAAGAATTTATCAATTATAATAATTCATTATTTGTATTATAAGAGTTTTGAATTTGGACCGTATTAAAAGAGCCGCTCCTGACAACGCCTTCCTCCCGTCGCTAGGCAACCGCATCATCATGGGCAAGAACCACGTGTTCCGCTTCAACCACCCGGAGCAGGCCCGGGCGGAGCGGGAGAAGACCCCCACGGCGGAGACCCCCGTGGAGCCCGTGGACTGGACCTTCGCCCAGAGGGAGCTGCTGGAGAAGCAGGGCATCGACATGAAGCAGGAGATGGAGAAGAGGTACGACCCGCAACCCCCTACGCTCATGGGTGTGGGGGTCCCTACCGATGAGTGTGTGTGTGTGTGTGTGTCTCTCTACTGATGAGTGTGTGTGACTACCTACTGCTGAGTGTGTGTGACTACCTACTGCTGAGTGTGTGTGTGACTACCTACTGCTGAATGTGTGTGTGTGTGTGTGTGTGACTACCTACTACTGAGTGTGTGTGTGTGACTACCTACTGCTGAGTGTGTGTGTGTGTGTGTGTGTGTGACTACCTACTGCTGAGTGTGTGTGACTACCTACTGCTGAGTGTGTGTGTGTGTCTATCTACTGCTGAGTGTGTGTGTGTGTGTGTGTGTGTGTGTGACTACCTACTGCTGAGTGTGTGTGTGTGTGTGTGTGTGTGTGTGTGTGTGTGTGTGTGTGTGTGTGTGTGTGTGTGTGTGTGTGTGTGTGTGTGACTACCTACTGCTGAGTGTGTGTGTGTGTGTGTCTACCTACTGCTAAGTGTGTGTGTGACTACCTACTGCTGTGTGTGTGTGTGACTACCTACTGCTGTGTGTGTGTGTGTGACTACCTACTGCTGAGTGTGTGTGTGTCTATCTACTGCTGAGTGTGTGTGTCTCTCTACTGATGAGTGTGTGTGTGACTACCTACTGCTGAGTGTGTGTGGGTCTTACTACTGGTGTGTGTATGTGTGGACGAGCCCCAAAGGGCCTGAGGGGATCACTGTTTATCGTTAGGACACGGCTTTGTTGATGCTAGATTCAGAAACAGCTCATCGCTACGGACGCAGCGACCGACCGAAAAAACGATCAGACTGCTAGTTCAGCGGAAGGAATAACATCATTCTTAAATTATTTGTTGTCTCAATCATTGATTTCTTCAGTAAGTAGCCGTGTCATAAGCAGGATAACGTACAGAGAGACACTCATTAATAATATCCCTTAATGATGAGAAATGAAGTCATTAGTTAAGTCAATTAACAAGAAAGCGACTTCCAGTGAGTATATTTTTAGACATGTGTATGTAATGAGCAGAATGCTCGTGGTCACAGACAGATAGACAGCAGAGCTGGGGCTACAAACCCACCACCTTTAGGCTGGGGGTCGGACACCTTCAGTGTGATGCTGTCCATCGACCCATTCCCAGTGGTAGCATGATGAGCTTCCTCTTTGCCTTCATTTATAGTAACAACGGTTAACGATGGTCCATGTATCCATGTTTACATGTCAAATGTCTTCAAGTTGTGCATCATATTTATGCTCTGTGCGTACAGGCTCACTGAGATGGAGATTTTATACAAAAAGGAGAAGGAGGAAGCAGACCAGCTCCTGGAACAACAGAGACTGGTGAGTTCTTCAGATTTTCTCCATTTCCACTGGAATTGGATCAAACCAATTGGCGAGCTTCACGCAGCCCAAAGCTGCCCAAAGCCATGAGTGAATTTGATGCTCGCCCGTAAGAGTTGGTTTGATCGAAGCCCGGATTTTCGCCTGAGGATTCTTACAAGTGCTAGTTCACATATGTTTCTGGATCAAACTGAATCATGTGATATATTTTGGTACGGTACTGGATGTTTTTTTGTTTTCATTGGGTGAGCTTCCAACTGACGGCTCGTGGTTTGTTTTCATGGGGGATAGAAGTACTAGCTCTGTTGAAGTCTGGCCGGTACTAATCTTCACTCTGAGCTTTTGACACTTTGAGTTTCTGTTATGTTTGTGAATCACACTTTGGCTCCTAGCGCATGTCTGCTCTTCTTGCATGGAAGTTGATTTACTACTTCTGGTATCTGGTTTGAAATGTGTGTTTTGAGCTTTTACCTTCTACTTGAAACATGACGTTTGACTGGTTTTCTGTAGCATTTTTGATTAAGAGTCTTATTAGACTTTAAAGCTTTTTCCCCTTCTCTAAATCCCTGTTTTATTCATTTTTCGTGTCTTCTAGTTTTGAACCGAATCGTGCAAAACAGTGGCGTCTTGAAACAAATTTACTTTGAGAAAATTGTAAGACGCAGTTGAGAACCAATTCACAAAGTCAAAGAACAAACAAGTGTTTCCACGATGTGCTGCTTTGCATGGTTCCCGTTAATAGCATGTTCTCTTAGCGTTGAGGTCGGTTCCTCGCGGTTGGGCTGAGCTAGCCGCGAGGTTTCCGACGGTTTCCCCGGAATAGATTCCCTCCTCCTAGTTTTCCTCTGTGATTGCCTTAAGTTACCTCCTCCTCCTCAATGCAGTTGCTGCCATGTCCAATGCATTGTGATTTAACCACAGCCTGCTGTCGTGGCTCGGTTCAGATTAGCAACAATGTGGTTTCTCATTGACTTCTTTGTCTGCGTAGGCTGCGCTAGCCGGTGTCTGGTGTAGCACACTGAAGGCTCTTACCGCTGTTCGAAATCAATGCACAATCACAGACCTCTCTCGTACCTCCACTGGTTTCTTATCACCATTCCCAACCACAAAGGGGTTAGGGTTCAAACCACCATTCAGTGTTCCCCCTCCCAACGACAGCTTGGTTGTCAACACTTCGACACGTCTGTCGCGACTTGTTGTGATCTGTAATGTCCTTCGTCTACCGGGGAAAATGAGAAACTGCATTTCCTTCTGACTAACATCTTCCTCGTAGTGGATTAACACTTAACTTCACTCTGCCTGTCCTCGCTCTCTCTCTCTCTGCCGGCTTTCCAATAAAACCACAAGACCTTCTAACTCTCGGCTACTAAAGTACTAAAGACACTCACATCTCCTGGACTTCAGACGGGGAGGGCTCTGAAACCTATCCCCCATGTCGCATGCCTTTGTAACATGGTTGGGATCCAACTGCCAATAAATACCACAATTTACAAATTTTGAAGAGGAATATCAGAAAGCAAATTCAGAAGCGCTCTAAACAACATCTTTCCTCTATGCTATATTTTTTCTAATCATAATAGTCATGCTTTACCTTTTTACTTTTAATATCAATGTGCAACATTGGGAACCATATTGGCCTATTTAATAAATATAAATACTTGATATTATATGCGTTCGTAATAGGTTTCATAGGAATACAGTCCATCTCAATCACAGTTCACTTCATTTCGACAAATGTTAAGACAACATGAAAAGAAAGTCAATGAAAGCCACAGTCTATTTTTAAGTTGTTCCGAAACAGACTTTTGTTTTGATTGAATCCTGGACGTATCGTCAGGTGTTATTAATGCATGTTGTCATACATCTTGTAGAATGACGATGTATGCACTACTTCCATCTATTTTTTGCAGATATTAAAACGGTCAGATCTTAATCACTCAATGGCTCTTTATGTCGAAGCTAAGTTGACCAAGGCGTTTACCAATGATAAGAGTTCCCATGTTGCATATTCATTCTTTTATTTAAAAAGCCATCCTTTTCTCCTTGATTTCCCCATTTTAATTTCTCCATCTTGTTGGGAACCATTTTGGTTTTGTTTCCCTTTTTTTTTTTCTTTTTTTTTTTTTGTTCTTCCTCAAGGACGGAGACTCAGATAGTGGGGATGACTCAGATAAGAGGTCTTGTGAAGAGAGCTGGAGGCTGATCACCTCCCTGAGGGAGAAGCTGCCCCCCAGTAAACTCCGGACCATAGTGCGCAAGTGCGGCCTCCCCAGCAGCGGCAAGCGGCGGGAGGCGGTGAAGATGTACCAGGTCCCCCAGCGCCGCCGCATCACCAAGGACGCCAAGTGGGTGACCATCTCGGACCTGAAGATCCAGGCGGTCAAGGAGATCTGCTACGAGGTGGCGCTGAACGACTTCCGCCACTCGCGGCAGGAGATCGAGGCGCTGGCCATCGTGAAGATGAAGGAGCTGTGCGAGAGCTACGTGAAGAAGGACCCCAACGAGCGCGACTCGTGGCGGGCCGTGGCGCGCGACGTCTGGGACACGGTGGGCGTGGGCGACGAGCGCATCGAGGACGTCCTGGCCCTCGCCAACGGGTCCCGGGGCGGCGGCGGCGGCGGCGGCGTGGGCGTGGTGGTCATGGACGAGCTGAAGGTGCACATCGACAAGCTGGAGGACATCCTGCAGGAGGTGAAGCTGCAGAACAACATGAAGGACGAGGAGATCCGGGCGCTCAGGAACAAGATGGTGAAGATGGAGAAGGTGCTGCCGCTCATCGCTGCCGACGCTCCGGACAAGGCGGCGGCGGCCGCCGGCGAGGCCACGCCCCCCCGCCCGGCCAGGACGCCCAGTCCCAGAGAGGGCCCGCCCCCCCACCTGGCCAGGACCCCCAGCCCCAGAGAGGGCCGACCGCCGGCCCCCGACGGCGCCCTGGACGACCGGGAGCCGGGCGCGGGCGAGGGCGCCGGGGACGACTCCCCGCTGCGGCGCGGCCACATGCGCTGGATGAGGCAGGAGCAGGTGCGCCTGAAGGGCCTCCAGCAGCAGGAGATCTCCAAGCAGCTGCGGCGCCACAGCGGGCCGCACCGCTTCATCCCCCCCGAGGACCGCAAGCTGCGCTTCCCCTTCAGGAGCAACCCCACCCACCGCAACTCCTGGAGCCCCGGGACGCACATCATCATCACCGACCAGCAGGTCATCGAGCTGAAGGTCCCCAAGGAGGCGCTGGAGGAGGAGGAGGGCCAGGGCCCGCCGGAGATCGGGCTGGTGTCCAAGGAGCTGGTGGGCCCCGCCCTCCTTCCCCTGGGGCCGCGGCCCCCCAGCCCCTCGGTGCGCCGCAGGAGCGGAGAAGACCAGGACCAGAGTCCGGGCCAGGGCCAGGGCCAGGGGCCGGGCCAGGGCCAGGGCCAGGGGCCGGGCCAGGGCCAGGGGCCGGGCCAGGGCCAGGGCCAGGGGCCGCGGCAGAATCACAGGAACAGCAACAACAACAACCATCCACAGCAATACCACCAGCAGCACCACCAGCAACACCACCAGCAACACCATCAGCACCAGCACCACCAACAACACCCCCATCAGCAGCACCCCCATCAGCAGCACCCCCATCACCAGCACCCCCATCACCAGCCCCCCCACCATCAGCCCCCCCACCACCAGCCGCCACTCCAGCAGCAGCAGCCCTACGAACGCGCGCGCAGCAACTCCTTCAACCACCGCCAGCGGCCGACCGCCGCCCAGGAGAACCTGAGGCCCTACGAGGCCAACAAGAGGCACTCCCAGGGCTTCTACAAGCCCCGGTCCTACCACAGCCAGGGCCCCCAGGCCCCCCCCCAGCCCCAGCCCTGCTACTACAGCGCCATGCCCTACCCCGACCACAACTCCAACAGCTACCAGCCGTACCGGCACGGCGACCCGGCCAGCCATCCCGCCAGCTTCCAGGCCCCCCCCAGGATGCGCCGGCAAATGTCCGCCCCCAACTTGAAAGCCGGTCGGGAGACGACGGTTTGAGGAGAGAGCGTACGGGCGGGGGTGGGGGGGTGGGGGGGTGGGGGGGTAACTGCTTCAGGTTTACTTTATGGTCGACAAACGCATTTCAGATCACAACAAGCCCACAATCAATTGAGTTGAACTGCGACCCCCCCCCCCCCCCCTCCCCCCAGTCCCGTGAACTTGTTGGTCGAGTTCAGCGTGTTTGAAGTAGACGTGTCCCAGCGCCGTCTGTCTCTGTACGAGCTGCGCTGGGTTCAGTGTTGGGAGAGCAGTCGTAAGGAAGTGAAGCCGACAGGTGATGGCTGAGGGAGGTCAGGCCTGTTCTCTATTTTAAAGTTTTATTCTTAGGATTACGTGTGATTTTCATCAATCATGCATTCATTTGTTTGCCAAATCTCCTCACGGTTGTATTTCTAAGTTTACATTTGTTGCCATATTAGTATTGATTGACTCATGTTTTCATCACCATGGTGTACTCGTTTTAATGGCCAATCATCCTCATCGTTTTATAATCGGCCAGAGAAAGGAAATCAACGTTGTGTTTTAAACTATGCTAAATGTACTTGCGCATACATACCTATAACACATTTCAACCCTATCGCATCGCCTTTAGTATAATCATATTTTTTTGTAATGGATATGACTTTTTTTTTTAAAGAGATTCCTTTCTTTATTTTATGTACCATGCAATCAAATGTTGATTTGATATTAACATTTTATGTCCAGCATCAATAATCATTGCCCCATTCGGACCAGGTGGTTGAAAATGATAAAATTACTGGTGCATTATGCTACTGCCTTTAACTGACAACTCAAATTATTGTACGAGAATAGTTTCTTTTTTCAAAAGTGCCTTTTTATTCAGCTCCAGTATTGCACCGGTTCGAATTTCAGACTTACTCAAATTTCCCTTTTTTATTTGTTTAAATGTTTGCTTATTCTTTTCTTGTTGACATCTGGAAAGCAAAGAAGCAATCTTGCCATACAGCAGTTAACCTTTCCATCATGAAATTACACTGCAAATATGCATTTTTAGATATTATTTGAATTATTATAATATATATATACACGTATGTTATTTAATGGAAGCTCCATTAGTTTATCAGATGCTTGACTGCCAGACTAATAATTTGCACTTTCTCAAATTGAGGATAAGCTATACGGTGGAGTCAATTACTGAATGAATAGTCAAATGTTGTAATTAACTAAATATAACAGAAGGCTTAGGTGTACTTTAAGAAGGGGTTTTACATTGCCTGCTACTATCATTGAGACTGTATTACCATCTGAAATCGTTTCAGCTATATCAAACTCAATGCTGTATTTTTTTAAATCATGGACCTTGGAACACTAATAAGAAACTTTCTAATTTAGTTTAGCTTTCAATTCAAAGTGGCTTAATCAATTATTATTCCTTTGACAGACACAGACCAAAACAATTGGCAGAAAAACCCACCATTGAATTTTATTTGTGATGGCCACCACATCGTGGATTGGGCTTTGGTTACTGTTTAATCTGATTTAAGATAAATTAGCATTTGCTTTTGTGGTCATCTGAATAGCTTGGTCCAACTGGATCTCCCACTGGGGGTTGTCATGGCTCCTCAAGATTTTCCTAAAAATGTTTGCTGAAAGACTGCATGCCTCAAAAACGTAGAATATCTTTGCATGCTGCAGTCCCATGTTAGCCACAACACCATCAGAGAGGTCAGTGTGACAGGAGTCGTCTGATGGGTGCTCCCACGTCCAGCGCTGTGTTCAGCCTTTCTCCTTCATGACGACGCTGTGCAGAGGAAGTGCTTCAGACTGAGCTGCTAGCCAATCGTCAGTCTGCTGCTCGCTGTGCTGCTTCCTTTGCTTTAAATGAATTCAGTGTTCACCAAACATTCAAACTGTTCCGGTTGAAAACAGAATAGGCGCTATAACGCGACTTGTCAGATCTTTTTTTCGAGGGCTATCGAGAACAAAAGAATGAAAATGACCGTGGGTCTCGTAACGGTTAATAACATTTATTTTATTTGACATGTTCCGACAGTCAGGACATACTCTACCTTTAATACGTCGTAACATAAACCAAATGTTAGAATGATTCGCTGAGCTACACTCGTATCCACTCCTATTGGCGTTGATGTGCTATTATTATTTTTTCTTCACGACTATCACTGCATGGCTTTGCATATACACATGTTCATACATTAATATAATATTTCTATGGTTGCTCCGTTAAAGACTGTTGTTCACCTGGTCGTAGTGGTGCCGCTGGCTGCACCTCGGCCCAGATCGTTAGCTTAAAGGGGGCAAACAAATCAAACAGGAAATGGGCAATTTACAGTGCACTACTATTTGAAAATATTCATTATATATATATCTATCTATAAAGATATACGATTAAATATACATTTATATTAATAAATAAATACATATATTTATATATTAATAAATGAATATGTATATATTTATATATTAATAAATACATATATATATTTATATATTAATAAATAAAAATATATATTAATCCATACATATATATGTATATTTCAATAAAGAAATATAAATATATCTGTATGTTATTTATATATATATACACTGTATACATATAATTTTAGTCTTGGTCCGAATTGTCTGTTGAATGTTTTACGCCTACTGTGTGAATGTTGTATTACAGTGCCTCACTGACTGTGACGCTCTTCGAATCAAGCAAACCTGTGTGACATACATATTGTTGCCGAGCAAAAAAAAAAAGATGAAAAGGAGAATATATTAAGATCTCTGTGTTGCTGGAGGTTTATTTTTCAAAATGTAACTGAAATAAAATGACTTGTTTCAAATGCAGATATTTATAATATGGCTTGTTTCATTTCACTCTTTTAGTTTTGTTCGTTTGTAATCTCTACAGTAATCGCTAAATTGAAGAAAAGTCAGTAACTTAAATAAGACGTAAGCACCTTTCATACATTTCATACAGTGTCTATTAAAGTAAACGCTGTATGTATGAGTTGTAACTGTTAAAATGGTATCCACAATATGAATGTTGATTCAATAGGCCGACCCCAATCACATTCCATTGTTTCCATCGCAGCCCCACAGGATATAAACGGGGTTAACCTGAGGGTCATGGTCATCTCTAGGGTCAGGCCATTCTTTTTAACCCACCAGCACATAATGGTTGACCAGGAGCGCCTCAGAACCAGGTCACTGCCGAGCTACGGTGGAAGAAAAGCCTTTTGTGGCGTCCTGCTCCCCCTTCCCCTCACGCTGCGTGTTTTGTTTGTCGGGCCGTGCTGCTGCGAGGGAGGAGGCTCACGGCCTCTGAAAGCCTCCATTGTCTCCCAGAGAAGATGTGGAAAACAGGATGAGGTCATCAGGAGCAGGGGGCTGGCAGCCCGCCGTCGGATACACGGCGCTCAGCCTCCGTCGCCATGGCGCTCTGCTCTACGGCTCCTCGCTCCCTTCCGCTTCCTCCTCACTTCCTCCCTTGTTCCTCCTCTCTCTGCCCTTGCATCCCTCTCCCCTCTCCCTTTCTCCTCTCTATCCTTTTTGTCATCCCTCTCTTCAGTCTCTCTCTCTCTCTCTCTCTCTCTCTCTCCCTCTCTTCCGTCTCTCTCTGTCTCTGTCTCTCTCTCTCTCTCCCTCTCTTCCGTCTCTCTCTGTCTCTCTCTCTCTCTCTCTCTCTGTCCCTCTCCCTCTCCCTCTCTCTCTCTCTCTCTCTCTCTCTCCCTCTCTCTCTGTCTCTCTCTCTCTCTCTCTCTCTCTCTCTCTCTCTCTCTCTCTCTCTCTCTCTCTCTCTCTCTCTCTCTCTCTCTCCTCTTTATACTGAACTGGTGTGCCGTGTTGATGTGGTCGTCTCCAGTCTGTGTCAGCAGTAACATCCCTTAATGTATCTTAAGGCTCTCAGCCCTCTCTTTGTTTAGCTTCAGCACTGCCTTAGGTGAACCCACTTTTCTTTTTTTAACTTTTAGTAGTTTGTTCTTTCCACATTGTCTAACATTTGAACTGGCACACTAATTGGTGTTTTCATTTGTACCTAATATTGTCTGTGTGAATATAGAAAATGGCAAATTATATATAAAAAACTAACTAGCATCCACATGTAACCGTTATGAAATTGTGTTAAAGATGGTAATGAAATAATTATGTGTTTAAAAGGTTTTCTTTAAATGTTTTATTCGGTGTTGCAGGAAATATCAAATGTTATAATGAGATATATATATATATATATATATATATATATATATATATATATATATAGAATATTAAATATATATATCTCATTATAACATTTTATATATATATATATATATATATATATATATATATATATATATATATATATATATATATATATATATATTTTTTTTTTAATGTCAAACAGTGTATACCATTTCATATACCAGTTTCTGAATATAGTTCATAATCATAATCGGTTAATTTGCGATACAGAAAGACGGAGAATGCCTCAGAAGGGCTGAAAGCGCGTGCGGCTGGCGGCCGGCTGGCGGCCGTCTGCCAGCGCTCTGATCACCGGTTGACTCTGATGCCCGTCTGCCTCCAGGTGTATGAGAGCAAACTGCAGGAGCTGCAGAAGCAGGTGGAGACGCGCTCCCTGGCGGCCGAGACCCCCGACGAAGAGGAGGAGGAGGAGGAAGAGGAGGAGGAGGAAGGTGTGTGCGCGTCACGACGTGTACAGACGCACTGAATCACACGTTGTTTACTGTCACCACGGACCATAACTGTGTATCTCTCACGTGTATACCTTTTTTTTTTCCTCTCGGTCATTTTCTACACAGAGCCTAAGCTGTTAGGATGTGCGTATTCCAATTATCGCATTTCATGAGCATCACACTGAATTCATAATCACACAAGCGCTACGTCGTCACTGCACTAATTACAAGCCAAGGCAACGAAATCATCTAATAAACCACTTCAATCAAATCACAACGTAAACACAGCATACTACTAATGCAGAACTAAACCTGAGTGTGAAGTTAAGACCAGCATGGGGGCTCTCACCTTTCAGTACTACTGACTAGTAACATGTTATTCTGATTGACCTACGCCTTATCTAGTGATAACAGAGATGTATCCCCATCGTCTGTACTGAATGTCAGACGGACGACTCCGTTCGCCCTCTGGGGGGCGCTGCCGTCGGTGTGTTGCCGTGGTTACTGCGTATTAACCCCTCCCCCCCCCCTCCCCCAGTGCCGTGGACCCAGCACGAGTTTGACCTGGCCCAGTGGGGCTTCAGGAAGTGGAGGTACCACCAGTTCACCTCTCTGCGTGACCAGTTGTGGGGCAACGCCGTGTACCTGAAGGAGGCCAACGCCATCAGCGTGGAGCTCAAGAAGAAGGTAACGAGGATGATGGATCGGTTTGTACAGCGCGTTCCTTAGTGCTCAGACGCTTCGCAAAAAGGAATGCATACAGACAGCACAGACACTCAAACAAAAGGCAAATAAATAACACCACAACAATAGACCACACATTAAGAGAGAGGGGGGAAGATGGTGGAGGAGGATTTGTCAGATGTTGAAGGTGGTCCTGAAAAGATGGGATTTAAGTAGACTTTGGAACGAAAGGAGTGAATCAGAGTTTGGGATGGCCAGAAGGTGGCCTTCCTTCAGCCCACCCTCCTCCCAGAAGGGGACTGACGTTTATCATGCTGTTTTCAAAATCCAATAGTATGTATACCTTTTTATAAATACAAAGTAAATATGATTTTAGAGTAATCTACGCGTTGACATGTGCACGTGTTAAACTTTATTATGCACTCATTGGTTTGAATATATTCTTTAAATTACCCATTTAATTGAGTCACTGCGTTGATCATTTGTATGATCAATGCAGTGAATTCGACGTAGTTCAAGCTCACAACCACAAAGTTCCCATCCATATCAAGAACGGTACGATCAGGTGTATGTTTGACCTCGGGTACATGTCTCCATCGTTCCACAGCAACCCCACATCCCGATCGCTGTAGTGGTGGGGGTGGTGGTGGTGGTGGTGGTGGTGGTGGTGGTGGGAGGATTTGGAGGTGCTGGTGGTGTTCGCTTTAACAGTAAACCACGATGCCCATCTGGTCTCCTGATCAAGCTCCTCTTTTAGTGGTTGTGAGCGTTGCGTCATAGCGTCACCATGGAGCCGGCCCGTAGATTAAGATATTCTATTACCGTGCTAATTGATTGCTTCGTCTGCGTGGGTCTGCTTCTCCTACCCACGTATGAGTCGCCATGTTTAGATTCCATCCTTCTAAAATGAGAGGGAGAATTCTGTCGATTTATGGTCCCACCTACAGATCAATACCGTCACTGTTCTAAACCAGAGGCTTGTCCTCACCGGCCTCTGGTTTACGACAGTAGCGCTTTGCTTTTGTAGTTTGGACAATAAATCTACAAAATTCCATAAATCAACAAAATTGTTGCTTTAGCAAAACAAACCGTTTTTTGTAGCTGGATCCTCTTCCTCCTCCTCCTCCTCCTCCTCGTTCTCCAGCCTGGGGTCTCTACGTCTGTGATGGATGTTCCTATTACAGCCGCGTCGACCGGTCGCCCGGGGGTGATGGATACGGGGGACTCGTGATCCGTCACCGCGCTCTGACCCCGCCCCCCGCGGTGTCGGTTGGTTCATCCTTCGTCCGTTTAGTCTTGACTGGTTTGGGATTTATCTCCTGGTGTGGAAGGACACGCCGACGGGGAACGCCGTGAAGCGGCGGAGGTGCAGATTAGTGTGACCTTCGACCTCCAGGGTCGTCCCTAGGGGGTAAAGAGATGGGGGGGGGGGGGGGGGGTACGGGCTGGAGGCCGTAACCTCTGCTCTCCGCTGGCCGATTAGCTCATCACATGATACTGCGTCTCCTCCCCCCCCACCACCACCTCCTACCCTGCCTCCATCATACCTCCACCCTCCCACCTCCACCCACCCTCACCTTAACCTTACCTGCCCTTACCCTGACCTTACCGTACCTTACCTTAACCTACCCTACCCTAACCTCCGCCCCCCCAGGTCCAGTTCCAGTTCGTGCTGCTGACGGACACCCTGTACTCCCCGCTGCCCCCCGAGCTGGTGGTCCCGGAGCCCCAGAAGGAGCGCGACGCGCGGGCCTTCCCCCGCACCGTGGTGGCCGTCGAGGTGCAGGACCTCAAGAACGGGGCCACCCACTACTGGTCCCTGGAGAAGCTCAAGTAAGGAAGGGACCCCCATGAAGGGAGCCCCCCGCGGAAGGGGAGCCCCCATGAAGGGTGGCCCCCCTGAAGGGAGCCCCCCAGTGAAGGGTGGCCCCCATGAAGGGAGCCCCCCGCGGAAGGGGAGCCCCCATGAAGGGTGGCCCCCCTGAAGGGAGCCCCCCAGTGAAGGGTGGCCCCCATGAAGGGAGCCCCCCGCGGAAGGGGAGCCCCCATGAAGGGAGCCCCCATGAAGGGAGCCCCCCGCGGAAGGGGAGCCCTCATGAAGGGAGCCCCCATGAAGGGAGCCCCCCATAAAGGGGCAACGGGATCACCTCCTAAATACCACCCGGGTTAAATGTCATTTATAAAGTGTGATGGTGGAGATGGTGATGATGATGATGGTGGTGGTGGTGGTGATGATGATGGTGGTGGTGGTGATGATGATGATGATGATGATGATGATGATGATGATGGTGGTGTTGATGAAGATGATGATGATGATGATGATGATGGTGAAGATGACGACGATATTGAGGATGATGTTGGTGATGATGATGATGATGATGATGATGATGACGACGATATTGAGGATGATGTTGGTGGTGGTGATGATGATGATGGTGAAGATGGTGAAGATGAACGTCAGTAATATCTCTCCGCTCCTTCAGGCAGCGGCTGGAGCAGATGAGGGAGATGTACGACCGGGCTGGAGAGATGGCCTCGTCCAATCAGGAGGACTGTGAGGGCACGATGACAGGAAACGACCCCTTCTACGACCGCTTCCATTGGTTCAAGCTCGTGGGGAGGTATGTACCACACACAGGAAGTAGTATACAAACACCTCATGCACCACAGGAAGTAGTATACATACCCCTCATGTACCACAGGAAGTAGTATACAAACACCTCATGTACCACCCACAGGAAGTAGCATACAAACACCTCATGTACCACAGGAAGTAGTATACAAACACCTCATGTACCACAGGAAGTAGTATACATACACCTCATGTACCACAGGAAGCAGTATACATACACCTCATGTACCACAGGACGTAGTACACATACACCTCATGTACCACAGGAAGTAGTATACATACACCTCATGTACCACAGGACGTAGTACACATACACCTCATGTACCACAGGAGGTAGTATACATACACCTCATGTACCACAGGACGTAGTATAAATGCTCCTCATGTACCACAGGAAGTAGTATACATACACCTCATGTACCACAGGAAGTAGTATACATACACCTCATGTACCACAGGAAGTAGTATACAATGTATACTACTTCCTGTGGTACATGAGGTGTATGTATACTATACATACACCTCATGTACCACAGGAAGTAGTACACATACACCTCATGTACCACAGGAAGCAGTATACATACACCTCATGTACCACAGGAAGTAGTACACATACACCTCATGTACCACAGGAAGTAGTTTACATACACCTCATGTACCAGGGACAGCTGTGGACGTCAGGGAATAGGACTTGTCTTTTAGAGACTAAGTACATACTGTGTACGGTAATGCATTCTGCTGTGTGTTGTCTTGAAACTGTCTGATGGCGTCCATTTGCATGATTAATTTGTTTTGGTTGAATAATGTTCTGTTAAAAACCCACTTTATTTTTTGTGCTGTTTTTATTTTTTAAGTTCATCGGGCGTCTGTGCTGCCCACTTGTTGTTATTTTGCATTCATTTTGTGTTTTTTTACTTTTTTAAATCCTTTTATTTTCATTTCATTTTTTGATTTTATTTGAGTTGATTTGTAAACATCCTGGAATTAGTTTCTCCACATTCTGTCGATGTTGTGACTGTCAGCCACTCTCATTCCTATCTAAGTTTGTATTTCCTTTGTAACTCGCGTTCAGCCTCATCCTGTCTGTCACTTCACACTAAAGCATATCTGACCGTCTGGAGCGTCTGCACAGCCTGTATGTTCCATAACCAGACGGCCGATGAGGCTTTGAGGCACTTTACCCGGGGGGGGGGGGGGGGGTGTACCATGAGGGTGGGGCCGGGTGGGACCCCCCCCACCCCCCCCCCCCCCCCCCTGTGCTGCCTGCGCCGCTGAGCCCCACTGATGTCTCTGCCTCTTGTCCCCTGTCTTCATCTACATGAAACATTTCTGCCCCGCCCGCCGTATGAATGCCCCCCCACCCTCCCCCGTCCCCCCCCCTCCCGCCCCCCTCCCCCCCCGTCCATCCCCCCCCCCTCCCCCATCCCCCCCCACCCTCCCCCCCATCCTCCCCACCCTCCCCCCCATCCTCCCTCCCCCCCCCCGTCCATCCCCCCTCACCCCCCCATCCCCCCCGTCCATCCTTCCCCCCCCCCCCCCCCCGTCCATTCTTCCTCCCCCCCCCGTCCATCCCCCCTCCCCCCCCCCTCCCCCCCCCCCCCGTCCATCCCCCCTCGTCCCCCCCCTCCTTCCTCGTGTTCCCTCGCTGTACAATTGACCAAACCCCCCCACCCCCTCCCTCCCTCCCGCCCTCGCCCTTTGCCCCCCCCCCCCCCAGCGCCCCCATCTTCCACGGCTGCGTCAACGAGCGGCTGGTGGACCGCACCCCCTCCCCCACCCTCTCCACCACCGACTCGGAGATCACGGAGATGGCGGACGAGCGGCACAGCGAGATGTCGGACCTGCTGGACGACGAGGCGTTCGTGGACGACGCCAGCTCGGACGCCGGCACGGAGGAGGAGGGCTCGGACCTGTTCAGCGACGGCCAGGACCCCTTCTACGACCGCTCCCCCTGGTTCAGCCTGGTGGGAAGGTGGGTGGGCCGGCCGCCCGCATCCACCCCCTGGTCCTGGTCCTGGTCCCTGGTCCTGGTCCCTGGGTCCTTGGTCCCTGGTCCTGGTCCCTGGTCCTGGTCCTGGTCCCTGGTCCCTGGTCCTGGGTCCTTGGTCCTTGGTCCCTTGGTCCCTGGTCCCTGGGTCCTTGGTCCTTGGTCCCTGGTCCTGGTCCTGGTCCCTGGTCCTGGTCCCTGGTCCTGGTCCCTGGGTCCTTGGTCCCTGGGTCCTTGGTCCCTTGGTCCCTGGTCCCTGGGTCCTTGGTCCTTGGGTCCTTGGTCCTTGGTCCCTGGGTCCTTGGTCCTTGGTCCCTTGGTCCCTGGTCCCTGGGTCCTTGGTCCCTGGGTCCTTGGTCCCTGGGTCCTTGGTCCCTGGGTCCTTGGTCCCTGGGTCCCTGGTCCCTGGGTCCTTGGTCCCTGGGTCCTTGGTCCTTGGTCCCTGGTCCTGGGTCCTTGGTCCCTGGTCCATGGTCCCTGGTCCTGGTCCCTGGTCCTGGTCCCTGGGTCCTTGGTCCCTGGGTCCTGGTCCTTGGTCACTGGTTCCTTGGTCCCTGGGTCCTTGGTCCTTGGTCCCTGGGTCCTTGGTCCTGGTCCTTGGTCCCTGGTTCCTTGGTCCCTGGGTCCTTGGTCCCATGGTTCCTTGTTACCTTGCTCCCTGGTTCCTTGTTTCCTTGTTACCTTGGTCCCCTGGGTCAACCAAGCACCACCGACTTGGTCCCTGGTCCCTTGGTCCCTTGGTTCCTTGGTCCCTGGTCCCTTGGTCCCTTGGTTCCTTGGTTCCTTGGTCCCTGGTCCCTTGGTCCCTTGGTCCCTCGGTTCCTTGGTCCCTTGGTTCCTTGGTCCCTTGGTTCCTTGGTCCCTTGTTTCCTTGGTTCCTTGACCCAAGGACGCTTACAGTAACGGGGGGACCTAACTCACCACCTCCTTCACTCACTCATTCGTTAGTGACCCCGAGGAGGGCTGGTTACACTTTGACCCCCGTTCCAGAGTGGTTTAGTCCAACGCGGTGTTCATATCTAACAAAGGATCACCTGGTTACATAATATGAGACACCACCAAAAACATTCAGTCTGAAGTGCGTCATAAGATAAAATAACATTTATTACACGATTAGAGCAGAATTCAAAACCCGAAGACTCATTGAAAACATCGACAACAACGTTGGTGAACGCGGTCTGATGGTGAACGCGGTCTGATGGTGAACGCGGTCTGATGGTGAACGCGGTCTGATGGTGAACGCGGTCTGATGGTGAACGCGGTCTGATGGTGAACGCGGCCGGTCGTCTCCACGAGGCCGCTGCCCCCGGTATTGTGAACTGCGTTTCATTTTGAATCCGTTCCCAGGAAATTGAATAGCCGCCCCCCCCAGCACCCCCCCCCCCCCCCCCCCCCCTGCGGTGATCCGGCCCTAATGCCGCCGCCAGCCCACCTCTGTCTGTCCTCTGCACTAACGTCCGTCCGTCTGCTCTAGAGGCTACGGCTAACCTCATCAGCAGTAGTGTGCTACCTATTGATTTATTGTATCATTTTTGTTGATGTCATTTGATTCCTTTGTCGTTTGTTCCTTGTGGATTCATTATGTTTTTTATGCCTTTTTTTTACCTTTGTGTTTTAATACTGTACTAATATTGAGTGTGTGTGTGTGTGTGTGTGTGTGTGTGTGTGTGTGTATGTATGTGTGTATCGTTAGCAGATACAGTTCGATAGCCACATAGCGGTGTTGGTCGGCTCTGGGCGGGAGGGTTAGTAATATCCAGCATTAGCAACACCTCCTCTGTGGTCCTTTGGCCCTGAGTGTCGCAGCGCTGTGAGATACTACGGCACTGCAGCCCCGGGAGGGAGATCAATGCTAGCTGGGGAGCCAACGCTGCCTACGTCAGCATGACTGTCTGGAGAGCGGTATCCATCTTCTATCTTGGCTGGAGTTTGGTTCCCCTGCAGAGATGAGAGCAGGGAAGAGGAGAGGGGAGGAGGAGGAGGAGGAGAGGGGAGGAGGAGAGGGGAGGAGGAGGGGAGAGATAGACTGAAATGAATACAGAAGGACAGCAGGGAACATAGCCAATCAACTCTCAGAGAAGAACCAGTCTGTGTGTGTGTGTGTGTGTGTCTGTGTGTGTGTGTGTGTGTCTGAGGCTAACACTGCAGTACCTGTCAGCTAGTCGTGCTATAGCTCCGCTGCCTCCATATTGACCTCCTCCATCGCTCCTGTTGTGATGGCACATGACCGACATGTGTGGATCACATACTGTCGTAGCCCGCCTGTCATTTGATGCATTGTTTGTATTTTCATTTCTTTCATGTCTTTTTTTTTTTTTTTTTCGTAGAAAAAGGTGTCATCTAACAGTAACACATGTCTCTACTCGTGCATAACGTGTTGCTTTCCTCAGCCTTCTGGTGACTGCTGTGAATGTTCTGTTCCTCTGCATTATTATGGGATGGTTGAGTCATCACAATGAGTGTTCATCATTGAGACGATTCAACTCAACGTTGTTAAACGGTATTGAAGGCTGCGTCAGATGTCACACGCTGATCAGGCCGATCAAACACAGACCCCCCAGGTCGTGTCCCACCCTCCAGTCGTACCCACGCTGCCTCTCTCTGCCCCCAGGGCCTTCGTCTACCTGAGCAACCTGCTGTACCCAGTGCCACTGGTGCACCGCGTCGCCATAGTGACGGAGAAGGGCGAGGTGCGCGGCTTCCTGCGGGTGGGGGTCCAGGCCATCGCAGGTGAGCCTCTCTCCAGGGGGTCCCCCGGGGAACCCCAACCCTAACCCTCACCGGGGAGTGACCTCGGTCACGCTGGTCCCCGGGGATCGGTCTGATGACCTCGTTCAGATGATACGACACTCGATAAAATAACAGATCAACCAGTAATATAACATGAACAACTATGAAGGTACAGTTTACTATTGCTTTAGATTCATTTAGCGCAGACATTTATCTTGCATTGAATTGTTGTCATCTTGAGTCAAGCCCTCAATACCCAATAATACTAACACAGTCCATCTCAAAGCCACCGCACCATGGCGGGCTTCACATGTTTTCATCCAATTGAAACAACGACATATTGAGTGACTATGATAAAGTGTGAAAGAATTACCAAGACATCCATAACAAATTGCAGGCTTTGCGCTGCATTGTGTTCTATTAGTCCTTCTGTCCCCCATAAAGCAGGGAGGGTCCAGTCAGAGAGCCCAGAGCCCGTATTGTATTAGGGGTGGCAGACAGGCCGACAGACGTCTGCTCCACTGTGGTAGACAGACGTCTGTCTGTCTGTCTGTCTGTGGAGCAGACGTCTGCTCCACAGACAGACAGACAGACAGACCTCTGTCTACCACAGTGGAGCAGACAGACGTCTGCTCCACTGTGGTAGACAGAGGTCTGTCTGTCTGTCTGTCTGTGGAGCAGACGTCTGCTCCACTGTGGTAGACAGAGGTCTGTCTGTGGAGCAGACGTCTGTCCGCCTCCACAGTGGTAGTGGTTGCGGCTGCGTTCCGTTCGGGGTGAACCCCTCGTCACTCTCTTCTTGTTCTCCCCAGCGGACGAGGAAGCCCCTGACTACGGCTCGGGGGTGAGGCAGTCGGGGACCGCCAAGATCTCCTTCGATGACGAGTACTTCAAAAAGGTGAGCCCCCCCCAGTCTGATAAAAGCACCGTCGATTGTTTGAAGTTTTTTTAGAATAAAAATCTAATGGAACAACAAAAATTTGAACTAGCAGGTGGTTTGTTTTTGAGAAATACCTTCGGGAAGCTGCTGCATCTCTCATATGTTTCTGTTTCTTTTACTGTCAATCTGTATCTAATTGAAGTCGTACTACTGTCCTGTACTTTGCTGTATTTCTCACGTTTCCTGTCTGGTATTAATAAAACATACCTCCTTATCTTATCGAAGCCATATTCAGACCATAAAGCGTATTCATATCTGTCGTCCACAACTCGTATAAAGAACTATCGCTTTATATACTGTATGTCTTACAACCAACTCTATGCTAACGTCCATGACTATCTTCTCTCTCTCTCTCTCTCTCTCTCCCTCTCCCTCTCTCTCTCTCTCTCCCTCCCCCCCCCTCTCCCTCCCTCCCTTCAGATCGACTTCCCCCCCATGGTGATGACCCGCTCTGGCCTCTCCCTGGAGGAGCTGCGTTTCGTGGAGGGTCAGGGCCAGAGTTCAGAGGTCAACACGCCCTCGGAGGAGCTCAACAGGATCAATGATATGGGTATGTCTGAAAGGCCCCTCCCCTCGTCTGAAAGGCCCCTCCCCTAGTCTGAAAGAGTCTGGAGAGCGCTGGTGGTAACGGGGCCCTTGTTGAACGGCTCAGCAACCCCGTGGAGAGCGCTGGTGGTAACGGGGCCCTTGTTGAACCGCTCAGCGACCCCGTGGAGAGCGCTGGTGGTAACGGGGCCCTTGTTGAACCGCTCAGCGACCCCGTGGAGAGCGCTGGTGGTAACGGGGCTGTCGTGGCGCTAGCTCCTGGGAGTAGATCTGGTGTGACAGGCCACATGAGCCGTGGTGATAGGTCAGCCTGCTGAGCGTCCTGTGTCCGCAGACCTGAAGCTGAAGGAGGGCGACGGCAAGCTGCTGGAGGGCGGGGAGCTGGCCGGCCAGCTGGAGGTGGGCAGCGTGTTCACCTTCCGCGTCACCGTGCTGCAGGCCAGCGCCATCCTGCCCGAGTACGCTGACATCTTCTGCCAGTTCAAGTGAGTCGCCCCCTGCTGGCCGCTGAGCGCCACGCCTCGCACCGGGAAGGCTGATTATAGTCAACATGAACACATGCACACACACACATGCACATACAGATACATAAACACACACGCACGTACACACACATGTAGCCTACACATCCACACAAACACACACACATACGTGCACAGCACACACACACAAATAGACAGATGGTTCAGTTCTTGCTTTTGGGCATGCAACAATGCGAATAATACTTTACAACACACAACACATGTTGTTATATTAATATGTGGATCATATATTGAATATACCATTTATTATATGTAATGTATAGAAAACTGGTAAAACTGGCGGTAAAAACTAGAAATGAGAGAAATGGCAACAGTAAAGGTGAAATAGCTAAAAGCTTGCAGCCGTATACAAATTGTGAAGCTTTAACTTAAGGTTGATATACTTTCATATCTAGGATTAAGCAGTAGGTACGGTTTAGGTTGAGGTTGTAGACATGGGGAACGATGAGAGAATCTCATCAAGAATCAAGTCAAATGATGAGTGTGTGATGGAGGTTTTAGTGTTAACCTTTATCTAGTAATGGCCGCCTGCTAACAGATGTGGTGTCTCTAGTTTCCTGCACCGTCATGACGAGGCGTTCTCCACTGAGCCGCTGAAGAACACGGGGAAAGGAGCTCCGCTGGGCTTCTACCACGTCCAGAACGTAAGTGTACATCTATCCCCCCCCCCCCCCCCCTCAACAAACACACTAACACACACATACATGCACTAACAACCACACTCAACAAAGTTGCTTTTTGATAAAAAATAAAACGCCAATGTTGTCCTTTTGGGAGCAGATTTCGGTGGAGGTGACGGAGTCGTTCATCGAGTACATCAAGACCAAGCCCATCGTGTTCGAGGTGTTCGGTCACTACCAGCAGCATCCGCTGCACCTGCACGGCACGGAGCTTGTCAGGTATACCTGGGGGGGATTCTGCTGCTCCTTGAACCCTACTCACAACACCTCATCACCACAGTGATGATTTCATATCTTTGAAAGCATTGAGTTGAAGTGATGAGTGGACTGATCTGTTCCAGGTCTTCTGCCCCCTCCAGGAAGTACTACCCCATCCCAATGCCCCTGTCCAAGCCAGGTGAGGACCCAGCGCCCCTCGCCGCTCCTGTTTCCACCTGTTCTCTCATTTTGAGTTTTGTTCGCATGCTTCATCTTTTCCGCCCATCTTTTGTTTCTCTTTCACTTCCTGCTTCCGTGGGATTGGCTCTCCTCCTCGTCGCTCCCCCCCCCGTGATATGAACTCTGTATTATTTCAAACCCTGTGCACCAATACACACCTTCCACCCCGCCCCGCACACCACATGGTAGACCACGCGCGTAAGATCGAGCTAGTGCGCTACCTGGTGAGCGGCTACGTGAACGGCCAGGTGCTGGACGCGCTGTCGGAGCACGCTAACGCGCTAGCCTCCACCGCCGTGGCCAGCCTGGAGGACGGCGCCGACCAGCTCTCCCACTTCCCCTTCCTCCCCGTGCCGTGCGGCCCGGCGCTCACCGTGCACCACCGCCCCGGTGGGTACCGCGGCGGGCCTGGCGCCAGAGCTAGCGCTGACGGGCGGTTGTTGTAGCGCAGTAGCTCGTTGAGCTAGCCTCGCTCTAGTGCTGGGGCTTCAAGTTGTAGAAGTTGAAAAGGTGAAACGGAGAGACATAGATGGAGACAGAGAGAGGGAGGATATCAAACAGGTTGTGTACCTACGCAGACCTTTTTCTAAAGACTGACCCTACAACATTAACATCAATAGCTGGGTTTGGGTACGGTCAGGGTCTGGTTAAACACACCACATGACCACGGCTGTGTCAATGCCACAGCATGCTGGCTGGCCCAGAGGTTGAAGATAGCTGGTGCCCTCACCTGGCATTAATTCTACCACATTCATCTCGTGCAAATGATAAATAACACGGAATAATAAGTTGGCACTCGCCTTGCAATTCACATTTTATTGTCTGAATATCTGGTGAGCTGTGCAGGAACCCTCTCTTATCTTAAACATAAACCTGTCTCATGGTATGGCTCAGACTAACCCATTAAACAGCACGCAACGCAATATCATCGCCATAGCGATCAGCTCATGAAGCAAAGACAGAAAACGAAGGCTCTTGGTCCAGTGAGGCTGCTTCAGAACCCCGTGTGCCTCTCATTCACCCCCCGTTCTGCTGCTGAGGAGGAGGTGTACCAGGGCATGGCCTTAGTGCTGTGGGCCTCGCGGATACGGCTGGTGTACCCGGCCTTATGCTGGTGTACCCGGCCTTATGCTGGTGTACCCGGCCTTATGCTGGTGTACCGGGCCTTATGCTGGTGTACTGGGCCTTATGCTGGTGTACTGGGCCTTATGCTGGTGTACTGGGCCTTATGCTGGTGTACTGGGCCTCATGCTGGTGTACTGGGCCTCATGCTGGTGTACTGGGCCTCATGCTGGTGCACTGGGCCTTATGCTGGTGTACTGGGCCTTATGCTGGTGTACTGGGCCTTATGCTGGTGTACTGGGCCTTATGCTGGTGTACTGGGCCTCATGCTGGTGCACTGGGCCTCATGCTGGTGCACTGGGCCTCATGCTGGTGCACTGGGCCTTATGCTGGTGTACTGGGCCTTATGCTGGTGTACTGGGCCTTATGCTGGTGTACTGGGCCTTATGCTGGTGTACTGGGCCTTATGCTGGTGTACTGGGCCTTATGCTGGTGTACTGGGCCTTATGCTGGTGTACTGGGCCTTATGCTGGTGCACTGGGCCTTATGCTGGTGTACTGGGCCTCATGCTGGTGTACTGGGCCTCATGCTGGTGTACTGGGCCTCATGCTGGTGTACTGGGCCTCATGCTGGTGTACT
Organism: Gadus chalcogrammus; assembly: GCF_026213295.1. Taxonomy (NCBI): domain Eukaryota; kingdom Metazoa; phylum Chordata; class Actinopteri; order Gadiformes; family Gadidae; genus Gadus; species Gadus chalcogrammus. The sequence goes on along the minus strand of NC_079412.1, from coordinate 28,646,364 downwards.
GGGCCTCATGCTGGTGTACTGGGCCTCATGCTGGTGTACTGGGCCTTATGCTGGTGTACTGGGCCTTATGCTGGTGTACTGGGCCTCATGCTGGTGTACTGGGCCTCATGCTGGTGTACTGGGCCTCATGCTGGTGTACTGGGCCTTATGCTGGTGTACTGGGCCTCATGCTGGTGTACTGGGCCTCATGCTGGTGTACTGGGCCTTATGCTGGTGTACTGGGCCTTATGCTGGTGTACTGGGCCTTATGCTGGTGTACTGGGCCTTATGCTGGTGTACTGGGCCTCATGCTGGTGTACTGGGCCTCATGCTGGTGTACTGGGCCTTATGCTGGTGTACTGGGCCTTATGCTGGTGTACTGGGCCTCATGCTGGTGTACTGGGCCTTATGCTGGTGTACTGGGCCTTATGCTGGTGTACTGGGCCTCATGCTGGTGTACTGGGCCTCATGCTGGTGTACTGGGCCTTATGCTGGTGTACTGGGCCTCATGCTGGTGTACTGGGCCCGTACTGGGCAGCAGAACACACCATCACGGCCCTCTGGGAACAGCTGGGCAGAGTCTCTGTGCACCCCTTAATGTTCTGGATGTAGTGTGGGGTCACCCCTTCCCCGTGCCACTGAGTGCTGTCTTAGGTCTTAGAATGAGTCGATGTTGTGGTTGGTTTTAGAGATCCTTAGAGGAGACTCACCTTCATCTTATTTTCCAAACTTTATCGTACTTTTTACAAATGAAAATGTTAATCCCAAGGATTAACATTTTCCCCCGTTTCATCTACATATCCACCGAGTACATCATCCTTTCTGTGTAATTGTATGTCAGTACAGTACTGGTATTAAGCGGCTGATGTGGTTATAATGAGTCTGCTTGTGTCTCAGTGGCCGCAACTAAACTCAACACCATCACCAAGTCCAACCTGGGTCAGTGTGTGAGTCGCTACGACCTGCTGGTATGGTTCGAGATCAGCGAGCTGGAGCCCACCGGAGAGTACGTCACACACACACAAGCACATTCACACACACACAAGCACATTCACACACACAAATACACAAACACACACACACACACACACACACACACACACACACACACACACACACACACACACACACACACACACACACACACACACACACACACACACACACACACACACACACACACGTACACATTCACACACACTCGTACACAAACACATACACACACCCATACACACACACGTACACATTCACACATACACAAACACACACGCACATACACACACACACAAACACACACGCACATACACACACACACAAACACACACGCACATACACACACACGTACACATTCACACATACACAAACACACACACACACACACACACACACACACACACACACACACACACACACACACACACACACACACACACACACACACACGTACACATTCACACACACACACGTACACAAACACACACACACATACAGATACACATACACACACATACACACACCCATACACACACACGTACACATTCACACATACACAAACACACACGCACACACACACACACACGTACACATTCACCCGCACACAAACACATACAGATACACTAACATACACGCACATACACACACGTACACACACACGTACACATACAGATACACATGCACACACGTACACACACACGTACACATACATGCACACACTCATACAGATACACACGTACACACACACACGTACACATACATGCACACACGTACACACACACACGTACACATACATGCACACACACATACAGATACACATACACACACACACACATCCACACACCCACACGCAGTCAGATGGAGAGGGATGGTTCAGTTCCTGCTCTCAGGGTTTAATCCGTGTTCAGCGCTGAAACGTCTCTGAGGCCTCTCTTCTGCTCCCCAGGTACATCCCAGCTGTGGTGGACCACAGTGGGGGGCTTCCCTGCCACGGCACATACCTGCTGCACCAGGTACGCACACACACACACACACACACACACACACCCCTCCTCAGCTACCATTACGTCCCCAATGTGAGCGTCGAGCTTCAGCGCAAACACAAAGACTGCACACTCTGTGATACGCTCTCTGAAGATAGATGTTCTCCATCTCTCATCTCTGAGATCCAACACACAGCCTCTGTTTGTTGTCATCGTTATTGTTGTTGTTTATTGGTTCTAATGTTGTTCGTCGGGTGACATGTTGTTTATGGGACGACGTATTGTTTATCAGATGAAGTGTTGTTTATCAGATGACATGTTGTTTATCAGATGAAGTGTTGTTTATCAGATGACATGTTGTTTATCAGATGACATGTTGTTTATCAGATGAAGTGTTGTTTATCAGATGACATGTTGTTTATCAGATGACATGTTGTTTATCAGATGAAGTGTTGTTTATCAGATGACATGTTGTTTATCAGATGAAGTGTTGTTTATCAGATGAAGTGTTGTTGATCAGATGAAGTGTTGTTTATCAGATGAAGTGTTGTTTATCAGATGACATGTTGTTGATCAGATGAAATGTTGTTGATCAGATGAAGTGTTGTTTATCGTGTGACATTTTGTTTATCGGGGGCCATGTTGTTGACCTGCGTGTGGTTTATCGGCGGCCATGTTGTTGACCTGCGTGTTGTTTATCGGCGGCCATGTTGTTGACCTGCGTGTTGTTTATCGGCGGCCATGTTGTTTATCGGCGGCCATGTTGTTGACCTGCGTGTTGTTTATCGGCGGCCATGTTGTTGACCTGCGTGTTGTTTATCGGCGGCCATGTTGTTGACCTGCGTGTTGTTTATCGGCGGCCATGTTGTTTATCGGGGCCATGTTGTTGACCTGCGTGTTGTTTATCGGCGGCCATGTTGTTGACCTGCGTGTTGTTTATCGGGGGCCATGTTGTTGACCTGCGTGTTGTTTATCGGCGGCCATGTTGTTGACCTGCGTGTTGTTTATCGGGGGCCATGTTGTTGACCTGCGTGTTGTTTATCGGCGGCCATGTTGTTGACCTGCGTGTTGTTTATCGGCGGCCATGTTGTTGACCTGCGTGTTGTTTATCGGGGGCCATGCTGTTGACCTGCGTGTTGTTTATCGGCGGCCATGTTGTTGACCTGCGTGTTGTTTATCGGCGGCCATGTTGTTGACCTGCGTGTTGTTTATCGGGGGCCATGTTGTTGACCTGCGTGTTGTTTATCGGCGGCCATGTTGTTGACCTGCGTGTTGTTTATCGGCGGCCATGTTGTTGACCTGCGTGTTGTCGTCTCCCCCTCAGGGCATCCAGAGGAGGATCACGGTGACCCTGATCCACGAGAAGGGCAGCGAGCTGCACTGGAAGGACGTCCGCGAGCTGGTCGTGGGTGAGTGGCTCCGCGGCGTCCACACGTCCCCAAAGAGTCAACCCTTCAGTGTTATTCCAGTCGGTGTTTAGGACTGGCTGCTGCTGGCCCCAAGCAATGGGACCCCCATACGAGGGTGACCCCGCCCGGCATCGACCGGCCAATCACAAACATGAATGGCAATAACGTGGGTTTGGCGGCCGCGGTGTTTCGGTCTCTCAGTGTGGGACACTGCTCCAACCGTCATCCGCTCTTCTTCTACGACGTTATAAAGTTATAGTTTCAAACCCCACCAAGTGGCTTTTCATTCAGCTAGCGAGCTCATCGTATCTGACCCGCGTCTGTTGCCGTCGGCGACAGGTCGCATCCGGAGCAAGACGGAGGTGGACGACAGCGCGGCCGACGCAGTCCTGTCACTCAACATCATCTCCGCCAAGAGCATCAAGTCCTCACACAACTCCAACAGGTATGGGGGGGCGGGAGGGGGGCGAGGAGGGGGGAGGGGGGAGGAAGACTGACACCATTAGAAGATAAATGATCCGTTGAAGGAACGATCGCTCCATCTTTAAATGCTTACTGCCACGGGAATGTTTAGTTTCCTGAGCTGCTTTTGAAGAATAAAAATAAAATGTCCCAATGCAATGAATAGATGGACATGTGTACATGAAAGTTTGTATTTGTAGAGTGGATGGTCTGCATCTCTGAACACACCATCGCATGGCCATCGCCACTGATGTTAACGTCCTCTTCAGTTGCACCATTGTTCACTGTTTCTGCCTCTCTCTCTCTCTCTCTCTCTCTCTCTCTCTCTCTCTCGCTCTCTCTCTCCCTCTCTCTGTCTCTCTCTCTCTCTCTCTCTCTCTCTCTCGCTCTCTCTCTCTGTCTCTGCCTCTCTCTGTCTCTCTGTCTCTGCCTCTCTCTGTCTCTCTCTCTCTCTCTCTCTGCCTCTCTCTCTCTCTCTCTCTCTCTCTCTCTCTCTGTCTCTGTCTCTGTCTCTCTCTCTCTCTCTCTCCGTCTCTCTCTCTCTCTCTCTCTGTCTCTCTCTGTCTCTCTGTCTCTCTGTCTCTCTCTGTCTCGCTCTCTCTCTGTCTCTCTCTCTCTCTCTCTCTCTTTCTCTCTCCGTCTCTCTCTCTCTCTCTCTCTCTCTCTCTCTCTCTCTCTCTCTCTCTCTCTCTCTCTCTCTCTCTCTCTCTCTCTCGTGCGTTGTCGTCTCCCCATCTGCTGCTCATGGATTGTTGGTTTTGCTCAGGCTTTCTATTGATAAGGATATCGCTAGGTACCAACAGACGGACACAAAGCTCTTTTCATTGATCTTTATGTGTCACACGTCCTTCTCTAGACTTCTGCTGAGACGATTTGTCGATTAATCTTATTTGTGTTTTGTCACAAAATGAATCGATTCTATTTGTGGATAATCGAGTCAAGTCAAAGACAGATGTGTGACTTGACTTGGCTACAGCCTCATTACTCATCGGATCATCATCTGATACAAATTCAGATATTTGTGATGCGCAATTGCCATTGCTCGTCACTAAATGATTAATCGATTAATCAAATAAATCATCCATAGATTAATCGACAATGAGTATAATCGTCGGCTGCACCCCTAGACTAGAGCCCTATTATTATTTATGTACCATAATTACATTTATTGCACATACACTTTACTTTAGGATTGCCTTTAGACTCTAATATTATATAATAAATAGATTGAAAGTAACAACTTTCAGAGCCCAAATCAAGTCGTAACGGCAATCTTAAATGCAAAGTGTTCCCTTTAATTTGTGTGGTTGCATATTCTTTATCAAAACCATTTTGAATCCCAACCATTATTCATCCACGTCTACCCAATGAATTCATTAAAGTAGCCCTTCCCCCACAATCACTTGTTTACGCAGTGTGCAGCATAAGAGCCTCCATCTCGCTGTGGACAACAGTGCCCCCTGCTGCTCACCACAGGAACTGAACGCTGTTGTACACAATAGATGAATCTAATGCCAATCGCTAAACCTCAGTGAATTCCCTTCCTTTAGCTCTTCAAGCCTTTGGTTTTGTATTTATTCATCGTCCATCAATAGTTCAATAGTTAGTCCCCCGAGTCCTTTCTCATTATTTCCCCCCCCCCCTTGTGATGATCCCTCGGTGTACTCTGGTGATTGTAGTTCTGCTCTACTTGTAGTCCTGCTCCATGTTTGTAGTTCTTCTAGCCTGTCGCGGCTCTGAGCTAACTGTTCTGCTCGCTGCAGGACCTTCTACCGCTTCGAGGCGGTGTGGGACAGCTCTCTGCACAACTCCCTGCTCCTGAACCGGGTCACCCCCTACGGAGAGAAGATCTACATGACCCTGTCCGCCTACCTGGAGGTTGGTACCTCCCACCACTTCCCCCACACCCCGACAGGGGTGGTACGATCAGGTTTATAAAGGGAGGGAGAACAGCTCCTCACCTTGAGTTTAGCCTTCTGATGAGGAGGATGAGCACCACTAAGGGCTAATGGGTGAACCAGGCTAGCATGGGCTAATGGGTGAACCAGGCTAGCCTGGGCTAATGGGTGAACCAGGCTAGCCTGGGCTAATGGGTGACCAGGCTAGCCTGGGCTAATGGGTGAGCCAGGCTAGCCTGGGCTAATGGGTGAACCAGGCTAGCCTGGGCTAATGGGTGAGCCAGGCTAGCATGGGCTAATGGGTGAACCAGGCTAGCCTGGGCTAATGGGTGACCAGGCTAGCCTGGGCTAATGGGTGACCAGGCTAGCTGTAGCGACGTAGCTATAGGGCCATGGTTCCTTTGTCTGACCGTGATCCGTGTGTCTGAGCTGATCTTGGTGTGGTGATGGCGTGTTCCTTCCTGCCCGACAGCTGGACCACTGCATCCAGCCTGCCATCGTAACCAAAGACATCTGCATGGTGTTCTACTCCCGGGACGCCAAGATCTCCCCCCCACGGTCCCTCAGGAACCTCTTCGGGAGCGGCTACTCCAAGACCCCCGACTGGTAGGGGCCCCGGCGGACATCTTGTTACACCACCACCAACACAACAACAAGATTAAGACACAAATTAAAAGCACTTTTTATTATTAATTCATTCTTGATATAGACCTGAACCTTAAGTACAACAAGATCTGAATTCCAACTCGGAAATCAGAACTTGAAGGCTTTTTCGTTTTGTTACCACAGCAACCGAGTGACGGGCATCTACGAGCTCAGCTTGTGCAAGATGTCCGACACAGGAAGCCCAGGTGAGTCCAGGAGGGGGGCACCTTTGGAAGACTTTAAAGGATTACATTACTTTAGTGCATTCCAGCTCTGTGTCCATTCCTTAGTTGCTAGTCGGTTATTTTAATAGCGCTAATTAAAATAAATCAGTTTTAAATCAGTTTTATTCTAATGTATAATGTACAGGGTGTTTGTGATCGGGGATCACTCTTTGTAAAGTATCAACTATCGATAGTAACGTATAGAATTAGTAATGCGTCGGCCAAAAGACCCAGAATGTCAGCCCCCGTGGTCCAGGCGGTGTTGAACCTCCCCCCCCCACCCCCCCGCCCCCCCGCCCCCCCCAGGCATGCAGCGCCGGCGGAGGAAGGTGCTGGACACCTCGGTGGCCTACGTCCGCGGGGAGGAGAACCTGGCGGGCTGGAGGCCCCGGGGGGACAGCCTGATCCTGGAGCACCAGTGGGAGCTGGAGAAGATGGAGCAGCTCCACGAGGTGGGTCCGGGGGTCAAAGGTCACACGCAGGACGGACGGGATCAGTCTGTCCTGTGTGTGACCTTTGACCCCCGCCGCAGGGGTCAAAGGTCACACACAGGACGGACTGATCTAGTCTGATCGGTCACACACACATGATGGATTCAATGTCGGGGTCTTCTGTCAGCCTACCGACTGTAGAGGGCTGACCCCGTGTCTCCCTCGCCTCCACCCAGGTGGAGAAGACGCGCCACCTGCTGCTGCTGAGGGACAAGCTGGGCGAGGTGCCCCCCACCTCCACCTCCACCACCACCACCTCCACCCACAAGTCCCTGAGCGAGTCCCTGTCCCCCAGCATGAGCTCGGGCACTCTCTCCAACTCCACCTCCATCTCCTCGCAGATCTCCTGCACCACCTTCGAGAGCGCCGTCACGCCCAGCGAGAGCAGCGGCTACGACTCGGCCGACATCGAGAGTCTGGTGGACCGCGAGAAGGAGCTGGCCACCAAGGTGAGACCGGGGGGGGACGGGGGGGGACGGGGGGGTAGGACGGGCGGAGGGTCTACGTCAGGTGGGTCGGTTTGACGTGGTCACGGCGAGGCAGACCTGACTGACGTAGCGTTCAGAACCTTAAAGTCCCCGGCCCCCAAATCCCAGCTCTCCCAGTAAAGGTATTCGTTAACAACATGAACTCTGAACTCTGCCCAGGGACGGTAGGTACTCTGTTGATCCCAGACCAGAGATGAGGGAGTGTTCAGTGCTACGTAGTTAGCCCAGGATGTAACGCTTCAGTTAAACTCAGTTTCCATTTCGACATCATCACGGTGAAGAAACTGAGTTCCTTTGACCGACGGTGAGAAAGGCAGTTCAACCATGATGTTCACATTAGGGCGATGCTGTTTCGCCAGCAGCGTGTGGACACTTCCTCCTTCTCCCGCCAAACTGGTCGGTCGACATGTCAACAGACAGAAGCGCTCTGTGCTGTTGGCCAACCTCCGCCTGTTTCCCGTTCTGCCCGGTAACACCGCCCTGTGTCTCTGTCCTCCGCAGTGCTTACGTCTGCTGACCCACAGCTTCAACAACGAGTACAGCCAGCTCTGCAACAGCATCAGCGACTGCAAGGTGAGCCGAACGCCGAGCGGCGGGGCCGTGGCGCCGTGGCCGTGGCGCCGTGGCCGTGGCGCCGTGGCGCCGGGCCGTGGCGCCGGGCCCGTGTCTCCGGGCCGTGCGTCTCCTCTCACGCAGCGGCGCTTTAACTCACCGTGTCTCCGCTCTGCTCCCCGTTTGTCCTCCAGCTGTCGGACATCTCGCCCATGGGTCGCGACCCCTCTGTGACCAGCTTCAGCAGCGCCACCCTCACCCCCTCCTCCACCTGCCCCTCCCTCTCCGACTCCCGCTGCGGCTCCATGGGCCAGAAGTAAGACCCCGGACCCCCCCCTCCTTCAGGAAGCCTCCTCACCCCCCTTGTGTCTGTTTAGTCAGCGTTATTGTACCTCTACACTTATTTACAATTCATCTCCTTACTCTCCCTGAAACGATCTCACTAGGCAAACTGACAGGGTACAAGAAAGATTAAATGTCTCTTTTTCTTTTCTAATTTTTTTTTTTTATATACGTATATAAGGAATGAAAGATTTAAAAAAACCTCCACCATGAATCCCTGAAGGCTCCATCCTTGTGTCTCACCACCTGTGTGTATGTCTGTGTCTGTGTGTGTATATGCGTGTGTGTGCGGTCGTGTGTGTGTGTGTGTGTGTGTGTGTGTGTGCGTGCGTGTGTGTATGTATATGTGTGTGTGTGTGTGTGTGTGTGTGTCTCCCCCCAGGACCCCGGAGAACGGCTCCCGGGCCTGCAGCCCGTCCTGCTCTGACTACGAGTCGTTCCCCGCGGTGCCCAGCCTGGAGGCCTCCTTCCTCGCCCGCGCCGGCAAGAACGAGTTCCTCAACCTGGTCCCCGACATCGAGGAGATGAGGCCAGGGTGAGACCGCCGTCCCGTCCCCCTGCAGCCCGAGGGCTGGTTAGGGGCCCACGTTCACGCAACGCAGGGGGTCAAGTACCCTCCTTGCGTCCACCTCAAGGGCCGGACGTGCGCCTCCCAAAAATGTTAACCTTCCGTCGAGGCGACGCAGCAGCGACGGCTGTGATTGGTCCGCTCGCTAAAACCCGACGCAGAGCCGTAAAGGTTCAGGGCTGCGTCGAAGCGTCTGCGCGGCCGTTAGGGAGAGCCTTAAAGGGTTAGGGGGAGCCTTAAAGGGTTAGGGGGAGCCTTAAAGGGTTAGGGAGAGCCTTAAAGGGTTAGGGGGAGCCTTAAAGGGTTAGGGGGAGCCTTAAAGGGTTAGGGAGAGCCTTAAAGGGTTAGGGGGAGCCTTAAAGGGTTAGGGGGAGCCTTAAAGGGTTAGGGAGAGCCTTAAAGGGTTAGGGAGAGCCTTAAAGGGTTAGGGAGAGCCTTAAAGGGTTAGGGGGAGCCTTAAAGGGTTAGGGGGAGCCTTAAAGGGTCAGGGGGAGCCTTAAAGGGTTAGGGAGAGCCTTAAAGGGTTAGGGGGAGCCTTAAAGGGTTAGGGGGAGCCTTAAAGGGTCAGGGGGAGCCTTAAAGGGTTAGGGGGAGCCTTAAAGGGTTAGGGGGAGCCTTAAAGGGTTAGGGAGAGCCTTAAAGGGTTAGGGAGAGCCTTAAAGGGTCAGGGAGAGCCTTAAAGGGTTAGGGGGAGCCTTAAAGGGTCAGGGAGGGCCTTAAAGGGTTAGGGGGAGCCTTAAAGGGTTAGGGAGAGCCTTAAAGGGTCAGGGGGAGCCTTAAAGGGTCAGGGGGAGCCTTAAAGGGTTAGGGAGAGCCTTAAAGGGTTAGGGAGAGCCTTAAAGGGTCAGGGGGAGCCTTAAAGGGTCAGGGGGAGCCTTAAAGGGTTAGGGAGAGCCTTAAAGGGTCAGGGAGAGCCTTAAAGGGTCAGGGGGAGCCTTAAAGGGTTAGGGAGAGCCTTAAAGGGTTAGGGAGAGCCTTAAAGGGTTAGGGGGAGCATTAAAGGGTTAGGAAGAGCCTTAAAGGGTCAGGGAGAGCCTTAAAGGGTCAGGGGGAGCCTTAAAGGGTCAGGGGGAGCCTTAAAGGGTTAGGGGGAGCCTTAAAGGGTCAGGGGGAGCCTTAAAGGGTCAGGGGGAGCCTTAAAGGGTCAGGGGGAGCCTTAAAGGGTTAGGGAGAGCCTTAAAGGGTCAGGGGGAGCCTTAAAGGGTCAGGGGGAGCCTTAAAGGGTCAGGGGGAGCCTTAAAGGGTTAGGGAGAGCCTTAAAGGGTCAGGGGGAGCCTTAAAGGGTTAGGGGGAGCCTTAAAGGGTCAGGGGGAGCCTTAAAGGGTTAGGGGGAGCCTTAAAGGGTCAGGGGGAGCCTTAAAGGGTCAGGGAGGGCCTTAAAGGGTTAGGGGGAGCCTTAAAGGGTTAGGGAGAGCCTTAAAGGGTCAGGGGGAGCCTTAAAGGGTCAGGGAGAGCCTTAAAGGGTCAGGGGGAGCCTTAAAGGGTCAGGGGGAGCCTTAAAGGGTTAGGGGGAGCCTTAAAGGGTTAGGGAGAGCCTTAAAGGGTCAGGGGGAGCCTTAAAGGGTTAGGGGGAGCCTTAAAGGGTCAGGGAGGGCCTTAAAGGGTCAGGGAGAGCCTTAAAGGGTTAGGGGGAGCCTTAAAGGGTTAGGGAGAGCCTTAAAGGGTCAGGGAGAGCCTTAAAGGGTTAGGGGGAGCCTTAAAGGGTTAGGGGGAGCCTTAAAGGGTCAGGGAGAGCCTTAAAGGGTTAGGGGGAGCCTTAAAGGGTCAGGGAGGGCCTTAAAGGGTCAGGGAGGGCCTTAAAGGGGTGGGACGCGGTGCGGACTGCACCACAAACACCTGCTGACCGAGTCAACAGCAGCCCTGACCGACCTCCACCCGTCTCATCCGTCAGGTCGGTGGTGTCCAAGAAGGGCACGCTGAGCTTCATGGAGCCGCGCTCCAACTCGTGGGTGAAGCACTTCGTGGTGGTGCGCCGGCCCTACGTCTTCATCTACAACAGCGACAAGGACCCCGTGGAGCGGGGGGTCCTCAACCTGTCCACCGCCCAGGTGGAGTACAGCGAGGACCAGCAGGCCATGCTCAAGGTAGGGGCCCGCTCTCTCTCTCTCTGTCTCTGTCTCTGTCTCTGTCTCTGTCTCTGTCTCTGTCTCTGTCTCTCTCTCTGTCTCTCTCTCTCTCTGTCTCTCTCTCTCTCTCTCTGTCTCTGTCTCTGTCTCTGTCTCTGTCTCTGTCTCTCTCTCTCTGTCTCTCTCTCTCTCTCTCTCTCTCTGTCTCTGTCTCTCTCTCTCTCTCTCTCTCTCTCTCTCTCTCTCTCTCTCTCTCTCTCTCTGTCTCTCTCTCTCTCTCTCTCTCTCTCTGTCTCTGTCTATCTGTCTTTGTCTCTCCCACTCTGTCTCTCTCTGTCTCTCTCTCTGTCTCTGTCTCTGTCTCTATCTCTCTCTGTGTCTCTGTCTCTCTCTCTCTCTCTCTCTCTCTCTCTCTCTCTCTCTCTCTCTCTCTCTCTCTGTCTCTCTGTCTCTCTCTCTCTGTCTCTGTCTCTGTCTCTCTCTGTCTCTGTCTCTCTGTCTTCTCTGTGTGTCTCTCTCTCTCCCTCTCCACTTTTGTGCATCCATTTATGAATTATAACTCTACATATAATCTTGATAGCCACCCAGCTGGGCTCATCCCCCCTGTGGAGCCTCAGACAGTGACAGTGTGTGTGTGTTGGGCTCATCCCCCCTGTGGAGCCTCAGACAGCGACAGTGTGTGTGTGTTGGGCTCATCCCCCCTGTGGAGCCTCAGACAGTGACAGTGTGTGTGTTTTGGGCTCATACCCCCTGTGGAGCCTCAGACAGTGACAGTGTGTGTGTGTTGGGCTCCCCAGACCCCCAACACGTTCGCTGTCTGCACCAAGCACAGAGGCATCCTCCTGCAGGCCAGCAACGACAAGGACATGAACGACTGGCTGTACGCCTTCAACCCCCTGCTGGCCGGGACGATAAGGTACCAGCTAGGCTTTAGCACCGCTAGCCGGGACGATAAGGTACCAGCTAGGCTTTAGCACTGCTAGCCGGGACGATAAGGTACCAGCTAGGCTTTAGCACCGCTAGCCGGGACGATAAGGTACAAGCTAGGCTTTAGCACCGCTGGCCGGGACGATAAGGTACCAGCCAGGCTTTAGCACCGCTAGCCGGGACGATAAGGTACGAGCTAGGCTTTAGCACCGCTGGCCGGGACGATAAGGTACAAGCTAGGCTTTAGCACCGCTAGCCGGGACGATAAGGTACCAGCTAGGCTTTAGCACCACTAGTGGGGACGATAAGGTACAAGCTAGGCTTTAGCACCGCTAGCCGGGACGATAAGGTACAAGCTAGGCTTTAGCACCGCTAGCGGGGACGATAAGGTACCAGCTAGGCTTTAGCACCGCTAGCCGGGACGATAAGGTACCAGCTAGGCTTTAGCACCGCTAGCCGGGACGATAAGGTACAAGCTAGGCTTTAGCACCGCTAGCGGGGACGATAAGGTACCAGCTAGGCTTTAGCACCACTAGCCGGGACGATACGGTACCAGCTAGGCTTTAGCACCGCTAGCCGGGACGATAAGGTACCAGCTAGGCTTTAGCACCGCTAGCCGGGCGGATAAGGTACCAGCTAGGCTTTAGCACTGCTAGCGGGGACGATAATGTACAAGCTAGGCTTTAGCACCGCTAGCCGGGACGATAAGGTACAAGCTAGGCTTTAGCACCGCTAGCCGGGACGATAAGGTACCAGCTAGGCTTTAGCACTGCTAGCTTGGACGATAAGGTATGAGCTAGGCTTTAGCACCACTAGCCGGGACGATAAGGTACAAGCTAGGCTTTAGCACTGCTAGCGGGGACGATAAGGTACCAGCTAGGCTTTAGCTCTGCTAGCTTGGACGATAAGGTACAAGCTAGGCTTTAGCACTGCTAGCGGGGACGATAAGATACCAGCTAGGCTTTAGCACTGCTAGCGGGGACGATAAGATACCAGCTAGGCTTTAGCACCGCTAGTGGGGACGATAAGGTACCAGCTAGGCTTTAGCACCGCTAGCGGGGATGATAAGGTACCAGCTAGGCTTTAGCTTCGCTAGCCGGGAACATAAGGTATCAGCTAGGCTTTAGCACCGCTAGCAGGAACAACAAGGTACGAGCTAGGCTTTAGCACTGCTAGCAGGACCAGTAAGCTACACGCGCTAGGCTTCATCTATCCTCTATAAAGTCTCTAAAGAGTCTCCACTAAAGTATGAACATTATACACATTTTTAGAGTCTGCGGCTACTTGAACATAACCAAACGCTGCGCTCCCATAGGTCCAAGCTGGCGAGGAGGCGTGGCCCGCTGGTGAAGAAGTGAGGAGCGGCGTCGGCGTGGGGGCTCAAGGCCCCCCCCCCCAGCCACCCCCCCCCCCCTGAACCAAGTGTTAACACTTATTAACCATTGTGATTCTTGACGGTTTCCTCTCGTATGTAGACCCCGTGGCTTCAGTCTCCTCTTATCAAGTACCTGGGCGACCGGTCCTTCCTCTCCCGCTCCTCTTCCTCTCTGTTCCCTCTCCCTCCCCCCCTCCCTCCCTGGGTTTTTTTTGTGTTTCATTGACAAAGTTGTGGTCTATTTTCGGGCTTCTCCGCTGTCATCCCTAAGCCCCGCCCCCTCCTTTGACTACTAGTAGCATGTTGTAATAGTCCACTTGTGTGTGCACGATTTCTCCAGCAACAGCCCCCCCCCTCTGGCCACTTTTATTTCCCAGTCGAATAACCGTCTGTAAAGATCGTCTATCTCTATCAGTGTTACCTGTCTATCAAAAAGAGTTTTATTTTTTTGATTCTTATTTCGTGCCCGCCTTGTCCCCTGCAGCGGTCCTCAGGAGAAGACCAGATTTTTTGCTTATTCGCAACAACAACAAAAGAACCTTAATGTAACATAGAATTATAACCGAATTATGAAGGAAAAAAACCCGATACTTCATGCTCCAAGGGCAGATGCGGTTTTTACGCCCTCCTATGGGAGGCAAAGCTGGCTAAAGAACTAATGCTGCTAGGGATTCATTGAGGCTTCTCACGCCAGCCGTGGGACCGCGCATTAAGACGCCAACATTTTCTTAAGTAGAAGTTAGCTCCACCCTCCCCGAGTCTTCTCCGCCTTTAGATAAGCGATAAGCAAACAGAAAAAGAGAATCAGTTAAGGATCCTTTAACGGCCAACACGGCCTCAAGGCTGTGTTGTCTTTTTTTAACTGACACCTGTAGTCCTGTACATACACCAGTCCACAGTAGTGCCGTGACTTCAGTTATTTTCAAAGCGATCATGCTTAGGCTTGTGTGTGTTTTTCATTTGTTTCAATCTAAATACACGCTAAGCAAAGGGATAAGCAAGGGCAACAGAGGGTCCTCGACATCACTACTGTAAAAAAGATTCAACATTCGATAGCTGTCAAGCGACAGCAGATTCTATAAGTCCCCGGTATGGCGTCTGCTGCCCGGCTCAGAGCAGACAAGAGCAGCAGAATGTCAAGTCACCAAAAGAGGTGTTTTCTTTGTAACGAGGCCAGGAGTTAAGCAACAGCGTTTATACATAAACCTCCTCCGCCACATACCTCTAAGAGCAGGATCGGCCGTTTGCACATTTCCTAGCACAACACTTAAACGTGCAAAGCTCGGAAAATCTGATCTTTTGCATCCCGTTTTTTTTTTTTTTTTGGTGTGTATTTTTGTTATTTTCTGATCATTGATGTGACAGACAGAACGAGTGAAGCGACGATAGCGAGAACCAAGGGAACGGGGGGGGGGCCTGGATGAAGGTCCAGCCACATCGTCATGACAACGTGAACGCTGTGAGGTTATGGGCTGTATCGTGGGCTCATACGGTTTCAGGGCACTGTGTCGGTTCGATTACGAGTTGCTTGCTAGGTTGTGGATTTGTGCATCGAAGGATTTACAGAACGTTTAACTTTTTTGCATTGTTGAGGCTCGATATTCTAACCTGGCTGAATCTTATCTGGTTGATATAGTTTTTCTAATGGATTGTTTTTTGCTTTCGTTATTATTAAACATCTTTATTCATTTTGTATGAATAGGGGTACTCCGCAGAATAATTTGATGGGGAAACTTGAGGGGGCATTTGTTTCTGAAGGTATATCACTGTTTGATCTTGATTTGCACATTAACACACACAGTAATCAATGTGTACGATCAACCGATTGGACATATTCTGTTCAGGATCAATACTATGCAGCGCTTCTTCAGAACAAAACCTTTATGAAGTAACGCTGACTAGAGAACACACACTGACTAAGCTAGCGTTCTTGGTCGGTCTTTTCTGAACGATGCTTCAGGCTTTAAGAAAGAAGTTGTATCAAAGGGACTCGAACGCTCTTCATTCTCCCTGATTGTCTATGAAAACATTTGCTCTGTACGTCTACGATCATTGGTGCACATCATCTTTGGTCCTTAGTGACCCATGTCCCTGTCTCTTCCTATGTACTGCAGCGTGAACGGTAACAGTATGGGCATGAGGCGCCACTGGCCAGCCAACCAGAAGTGGTGCCCTGCTTTTAAAGGGAAAAGTTCAGTTTAGGCCATGGGAAGAGAGGCAGAGACACTCTGTTCTGACCCAGGGCACTCCCAGCGAGCTCGGAGAGTTGTACAATAGAATGGCTGCTTGATGGAGTCGCACGCAGCTCGACGTCAGCGGATTGGTTCTCCAGAGAGATGAGGAGCAGGCTGGGAGGAGTAGGCACGCAGGTCAACCAGCCTGCCAGTCAGCCAACCTCAAGGCCTCCCTACCGGCTGGGGGGGGGTTTATGGAACGATCATATACAATATTAGAAATGTTATCGATAGATTATGGGCCGACTTCTATGCACTGATCAAGTAAAGGGGTGGAGTTTTCTACATTCCATTATGAATATCTGTCAGAGCAAACGTTTTCAATTCAGCTACTAACCAGTTGAGGTGGTGTTTATTTTTGGATTGTGGTATTTATTTTTTGTTGCAATGTACATATTAGTTTGCAGCTCTTTGCACATATTAATAAATTAAGAAATACGGTATGGGTTAACGGATCAATGAAGGTCGTGTGCGATTCAGTTGTTCTACTCAGAAGAAACCAAACGGTGATGGTGGCCTCTTCGGTCTGACCTGAGAGAGATGAATGTAGTGTGTGTGTGTGTGTGTGTGTGTGTGTGTGTGTGTGTGTGTGTGTGTGTGTGTGTGTGTGTGTGTGTGTGTGTGTGTGTGTGTGTGTGTGTGTGTGTGTGTGTGTGTGTGTGTGTGTGTGTTTCATTGCTGAGAAAAGAAGCACTGAATTATCTCGATGTGGGTTACATCAGTTTGAGCGTCATTTTTTTTTTTAAGTAGAAAATGGTTTGAATTTTTCTTTTTTATGCGATTTGTTTTTAACTCATTAAACAGTTAGTCTTGCCGCTTTTATCGTAACAAATCCAGTATGGAATGCTTTTTGACTTACTATGATTTATCTTCTAATATCAGGGAGTACAACACATGGTAGCGATTGCTACTTCACCCAGAACGACATTATGCTATTCTACACATCCTCCTCCTCCTCCTGCTCCTCCTCCTCCTCCTCACTTCAGCCATTTTCCCACGATGCCTTCAAATAAAGAAAGACATAGCCGTTATATTTTGCATTCTCCCCTTTTCAACAATAAACATCCATCGATCAGGTCCTGGTGGGCGAGACCACCCAGAGTGGACAAACCAAGACATTAACACTGTATATTTTTGTCTGATTATTTCATTTTCATACTTATTTTGTAAATATATGTGTTGTATGGGGCTTGAATTCAAATGTAAATATGTTTCCTGTATTTGTAATAATTATAATCCATTCGCTGTATAGCATAGATGTGTCATGCAGATAACCTGATTCTGTGTCATGTTGCACCATTGACCTGTTTAGTGAATGAGGTAACAATAAAGTAAAACCGTGCATTAGCACAACGTGTGGTCCTTGTTTGTTCACTTTAAACCGGGGGGTCGTTGATGACACTTCCTTATCAACACCATAGAGACTATCCCTCCTCAATGAGAGGCGGTTCCCAAACCTGATACAATTTCTTGACCTATATCGTTCCACAACACAATATTTGGTATGTAGTGTATCGTAAATAAATGTTCCTCATTAAAATACAGGCTGCATATGTATAAGTACCCCAATGTCACATTCCCAAAGAGGCAGAAAGATTTTTTTTTTAAAGGACATTTCTTTCATGGATCCAGGATACTGTGCATCCTGATAAAGTCACCTAGGCTTTTGGAATTAAAATAGCCCCTCGTTTGGCATGGTTTTATTTCAGTTAGCCTATTAGCTGGTTTGATTTGTATTGAGATATCATTAGGCTAACTAACAGCTATTAGGCTTACTGAAAATAACCATGCCAACCTCTAGGTATGGTGAAGGGTATGTGAAGATTTAGGGCTATTTTAATTCCAAAGGCCTGAGTGACTTTGAATAAATGAAGAATAATCATTTATTTACGATACATTATTCATTCACAAAGAAAATTGGTGGCCTAAAAGGTCTTAGCATGGGTGAATAACTATTCTTACCACCCTTTACTACAAACATGCAAAGGCAGAGAAAGACAAACATGTTAATAAAATACAATTAAGTATGTCTAAACTTAAGTTAAAAGTGTTACAAGTGCACTGTAAGCAGGCTGCATTTATAGTTGAAAGCACTTTTCAATAACTGCATTTAAATTAAAAGTGACCAAAATAGAATATAATAAACAGTTAAGTGTATACTTTCGGATATACGTTTATTATTTACTGGCAGTGATTAATGTATAGTTTTGGCCTGTTTGTTTGTTTTGACCCCAGGTTGATTGTAGACAATGTCAACAATTAACCTGTTTTTTAATAAACCGGCCAAATGTACTGCTACTATTTTGTCCATACAGTGCGTGGATCATCATACAGTTTCCTATTAACAAAAAAAGCAATCGCCATAACGATGTGAGAGAATACGCTTTTGGTTTTTACATATTCTTTAAAAAAACATCCATTTAAATTAATAAACTACTACCGGAAACAGGAACCCTGCGACGGCCGACCCCATGACCTTCTTCCGCGTGGGCGTGTAGTTGCTTCCAGCCAATAGCAGCGCTGATATCTCAGCTCAGTTTTTGGAGCCAATAATAAACCGGGAACGGCGTTGCTCCAGGTCGTTACGGACCACGCTATTGGTGGCCGCTGAGCCGGGCCGGGTGGGGGGCGGTCCGGCCTCCCGGGCTGTCAGGTCCCGGACGAGGAAGTAGCGGTAGGCATTCAGGAGCAGACAGCGACGTGCGACTTGTTCGATCCGAAGACTTCCAGAAACAACCCTGTCCGACACTATGGCACAGTGAGTTATATACACCTCTTTCTGTTTGAATCAACTCAAATTGCATCCAATCGAGCCGTCTTTAGTCTATGAAGTAGAACAATGTTTTTTTTGTTTATAATCCGGACAGCGTTGTACTGCCCTGCGAGAGATATCTGAGGATTTCTGGGATAAGATACTGGAGACATTTGTCATGAAACTAGATAGTTTTAAACTGTTTCCTTTAATGTTCTTGTCTCTTATACAAGATGACACACGTGTCTTGTGTTTGCCACATTACATACTTACTTATGCCATATTGAATCTGCTACTTTCATCCAAAACACCGACTCGTGGTGGGAAAAGTCATTTAAAAGTATTTAAAAAGGTTGTCTTTCAGGGCTTTTTCCGGTTATTGGCGAGTCAATTAGATGATGAATGTTGACTCTCGGATCAGACAATCCATAATAACATGATTATCCTTCCCATTCACAGAGCAGACATCGCGTTGATCGGCCTGGCCGTCATGGGCCAGAATATCGTTCTGAACATGAACGACCATGGCTTCGTGGTAGGTTCTAACGTACACTTACTATAGGTCCTACAGCATCCAGCTTTGGGTGAATCTGTCAGATTCCTCCATTCAGTCGAATTCCTGTTTTTAATCTGTCTCTGTCTCTCTCGCTCTCTCTCTCTCTCGCCCTCTCTCTCTCTCTCCCTCTCTCTCTCTCGCCCTCTCTCTCTGTCTCTGTCTCTCTCTCTCTCTGTCTCTCTCTCGCCCTCTCTCTCCCTCAGGTGTGCGCCTTTAACCGGACGGTGTCTAAGGTTCACGACTTCCTGAACAACGAGGCGAAGGGGACCAAGGTGATCGGCGCGGAGTCCCTTGAGGACATGGTCTCCAAGCTGAAGAAGCCGCGGAGGATCGTCCTGCTGGTCAAGGCCGGCCAGGCGGTGGACGACTTCATCGACAAGCTGGTGAGTTGTTCCCACGCGGGACGTTCGGCCACTCGGACGCTGCTGGCGGAGCAATGCCCCTCCTCCTTCTAGTGGGGGACTTTGTAGGAAGGTTGACTTTGTATGCATTATTATTGAATACACGTTACACTTTGGTGTTTTAATAGTTCTTTGGGGTTTTATTCAAACAAAAACAAATAATAGATTTCTACTATTACTGTCCTGTAATTCTGCACTCACTTTTGTCTGCGATTACTAAAGAACATCTTATTTTACATCGTTCTCCGACCTGTTTCTGTGTCTTCGGCTCATTGGAGTCTGTTTGTTGTGGTTTTGTCTTGTTTAGGTTCCTCTTCTGGAGGCCGGAGACATCATCATCGATGGAGGGAACTCTGAGTACAGAGACACAACGGTAAGTCCTGTCACTGCTTATTACAACATCAGGGTTGGTCAGGAGAGACTGCATTGTTACAGCTGACCTATAAATACATAGACCTTGCTTAACTCCTTTGGTTCGGTCTGGCGTTGTTATATGTGACGTGAAAGATATGTTAGGCATTTTGGTTGATGGCTGAGATAGAGAGATTTAAAGTAGAGATATTTTTGCATAGATTTTAACTGTACTTTTTGTTGGGGATAAGAAACCACCGTTTCACAATAATATCTAACTGTATAGCAAAGAATATGCATAGAACCGGAGACGTAGCGTCATTGGCGATAGTGTTCGGGTCCAGCCTGGGTAGATAGAGTTAGAGTCGGGTACGGGTCCAGGCTGAGGTGGGCGGTGGTTCCTGTGAAGGCGTGCGTCACTCACAGCCCCCCCCTCTGTCCACAGCGCCGCTGCAGGAGCCTGGAGAAGAAGAAGCTGCTGTTTGTGGGCAGCGGGGTCAGCGGAGGAGAGGAAGGGGCCCGCTACGGGCCCTCTCTGATGCCCGGGGGACACGTGGCGGCCTGGTGAGCTCCCTCACAGGGGCCCCAAAGCCCGGGGTCTCTGTTAGATATGACGTGTTTAATAAAGTCAGGGGAGGTTGGGATCGTTTGGGGGGTTCGCTGTGCTGATGTGTGGCGCTGTCCTCCTCATCCAGGCCACACATCAAAGACATCTTCCAGAGCATCGCCGCCAAGGTGGGCACAGGGGAGCCCTGCTGTGATTGGGTGAGTGGATACCTTTAATGTCACCGCTCACTAATCGAGGACTAAAGGTTGATCTCTCTGTTATTAACGGACCTCTGTGCTTCTGTCAGGTGGGCGACGAGGGGGCGGGACACTTTGTGAAGATGGTCCACAACGGCATCGAGTACGGAGACATGCAGCTGATCTGTGAGGCGTACCACCTGATGAAGGAGGTCCTGGGGATGGAGCACGACGAGATGGCCGAGGTCAGCACCCCCCCGAACACCAACGCTCCCCATGGGAACAAACACCGGAGCGACCACGGCGTTCCCCGTTCCCGCTCCCGCTCCGGCTCATGGCTTTTCTCTTGAACACTCGTAGGAGTTCAACAAGTGGAACAAGACCGAGCTGGACTCCTTCCTCATCGAGATCACCGCCAACATCCTCAAGTTCCGCGACCCGACGGGCACCCACCTGCTGCCCCAGATCAGGGACAGCGCCGGGCAGAAGGGCACGGGGAAGTGGACGGCCATCTCAGCGCTGGAGTACGGCACGCCCGTCACCCTGATCGGTGAGCTTCCTGGACGCCGCCCGCCATGAGGAAGTAACCTGATTCCTTATTGTCTCTTCCCGTCTTCAGGGCGGTGTTGTCATAATGACGCGGCAGAAAAGCATTGCATCATCACTGTAAGGGTTTAGTCACCGCCTGAACAAACACACTCAACTAGTAGTGTAGTCATCGCAACTGTCGAGAGAGGCGGGGCCAGGGTTTAGCTCACGTTCTCCACTGAGAACGTGAGCAGTAGGAGTGGGAGTAGTAGTAGTAGTAGTAGTAGTAGTAGTAGTAGTAGTGGTGGTGGTGGTGGTGGTGGTGGTGGTGGTGGTGGTGGTGGTGGTAGTGTTAGTGGTAGAACCTGCCTCTTGTGAGCTGGAGGGCTTTTCCCAGAGGCCTGTTTGTCGTGCGCTAAGCGAACAGACGCCACAGGGATAAGCAACGTCTCAGGGATCAGAGCTACAGACTGCAGCTCTGATCTCTACTGTGACCGCGCTGGGGAAGATCGGGTTTATAAAACAAGCTAGAGGTCAGAGGGCTTCCAGATATTAAGCAAACCGCGTAAAGACAACAGCAGCTGAGAGAAAATGAAAGATGTAAAATGAGTCCCTCTCTTTCATCCTGTCCGTGGTTGTCCAAGTTGTATATTTTTACTACAAATATAAAAAATAACTTTAATATGTTTTTGAGCAGTTCCTTTGCACTAGAGGATCCACAGCTCGGCCCGTCGGTACCTAGAAAGGGTCAGGCGTCCATTTTGATGGTAACCAGGAGCAACAGTACAAAGCCTGCATTGTCACCGGAGCGACACAGCTGAAGGGAGCGTGTGAAAAGGGTGGATTTGTGGACTCAACAGGGATTACATACCGGACCGTAGTTCAAATGATAACGGTTAACCCTCTTCCTCCTTCCTCTTCGTCTGCTGAGCCAACTGTTGTAGTGGAGGCAGCGTTGGCAAGTCATGCTTACCGGCTGTTTTGTTTACCACCTGATTACCTCCTGTCAGGTTCATCCCCTGGCCAACCCTTTAAATGTGTCATTCTGCTGAGTCATGATGGCCCTGGGGGTGTTGTCATGGTAACGTCTGGTTCTCAGTGTAGCGTCTTGGCTAGACGGCTGCTGGTTAACGTGGAGAACGGGAGCCTGTTTACGGAATTAGCCACATTAGTTGAGTAAAAATTGGGTTCGTTTTTTGGTCGGACAAAACGGTACATTTTGACCTCAATCTGTGTTCTGTTGAAAGTCTGTCGTACCACGTCGTCATGGGGTTGACTGCTTCAGGGCTTTTGTTGTGTTTTCTATAACCATGAAATCAGCATAATCGCGATTGAATTGAATAATATGAGGAACTGACAATCTGTCTCCTCCTCCTCCTCCTCCTCCTCCTCCTCCTCCTCCTCCTCCTCCTCCTCCTCCTCTCCCCCCTCCTCATCCTCCTCCTTTCCTCCTTTTCCTCCTCCTCCTCCTCTTCCTCCCCCCCCCTCCTCCTCCTCTCCTCTCCTCTCCTCCCCCTCCCCCTACTCCTCCTCCCCCTCCTCTTCCTCCTCCTCCTCTTCCTCCCCCCCACCCCCTAGGCGAGGCGGTCTTCGCCAGGTGTCTGTCCTCTCTGAAGGACGAGAGGGTGGTGGCCAGCCGCAGCCTGGCCGGGCCCTCGGGGGCCAAGTTCAGCGGGGACAAGGCCGCCTTCCTGGAGGACATCAGGAAGGTACCGCTGAGAGACCCCCCTTTTAGTTTTCAGTTTTAAACGTTATATACAAATTCCATTTTTGGTTTGATGAAGCACAATACCCTTTGGAGGAATCCACTCTTCCTTAAGAAGAATATTTAATGTTTTAAATCGTATCTCCCTGAACTGACTGAACTCTGTAGCAGGTCAGTGACTTCTGTTCTTCCTCACCTGTTGTACTTCCTCCTCCAGGCCCTGTACGCCTCAAAGATCATCTCCTACGCCCAGGGCTTCATGCTCCTCCGGCAGGCGGCCAAGGAGTTCGAGTGGTCTCTCAACTACGGAGCCATCGCACTCATGTGGAGAGGAGGATGCATCATCCGCAGGTACTGGAGCCTCGTCTCCACACACACACACACACACACACACACACACACACACACACACACACACACACACACACACACACACACACACACACACACACACACACACACACACACACACACACACACACACACACACACACACACACACACACACACACACACACACACACACACACACACACACACACACACACACACACACACACACACACACACGACTGGGTCTGGGAGAGATCCTGCTTATTGGGGTTTTCTGGTACAAGAGTATTTACGTGTTTAGTTCCCCCCTAGGAAATGCACGTACAGATTTAGCTTCTAAAATCCTGCGTGATATTTCCTGGCTTTGCTAGCGTTTGGGAAGTATTCTCGGAAAGTGCAAGTTTAACAAACATCTCCTGTATGCCTTGTGGAAAAGATGGGGCCTATTGACTTGGCATTTCCTTGTTCAAAAGAGCATTCTCTCTCACAAAGGAAATGCATGTCCAATCCGGTTTGCGAAATTGCGGCCAATACTTCCTTGTTGATGTGGGCAGAGATGTGGAAATGATCTCAGAAAAACTGAGCTTCACTGGTTTCACTGGTTTAAAACAGAGCATTAAACCAGTGAAACCAGTATGCCTAGACCCTATTACAATGTTAAACATATCAGTTTGGAATACTTTCAAGTGAATCTTCCAGCTTTGAGCCACTGTCTCCGAGCAGAGCCCTGATCTAACCCCTGGTTAATCCGCGTGTCCTCAGTGTGTTTCTGGGTAAGATCGGGGAGGCCTTCGACCGCGACGCAGAGCTGCAGAACCTGCTGCTGGATAAGTTCTTCAGCGACGCGGTGCACGAGTGCCAGGTGAGGGGAAGCGGGCTGTGGGGCAAGAACCGGTTTCACCAGCACCGTGTGCACACTGTGTCTATTTCCTTATTTTAGTTTTGAGGCATGTTGTGAAGCAGCCCACTTTGTTACACAAGTATATTGTCTAACCCCTTTTGAAGACTACATTCACAGTGATGCTTTTTGCAAATTGTTTTAAGAGCTGGGCTAAATCTTTACAGGCTATGTCTGTCTAAAATATATAATCAATTTATTTGTGTGCGTCTGGTGGAAAACCAAACTTGTAAAGTCAATTGTCAAGTCTTTTTTAGAACACTATCTTGGGCAATCATAAGTCAGTCACTGGTTGTCCATTTTCAATCATTTTAATTCACACCCTGGATCTGAACTCTTACCGGCGGCTGTGCGTGCGAGTGGGGGGTGCGTGTGAGTGGGGGGTGCGTGTGACGTGACCTGTTCCCCTGTGGTGTCCCCAGGCCTCCTGGCGCAGGGCCGTGAGTGTGGGGGTCCAGCAGGGTATCCCCATGCCCTGCTTCACCACCGCCCTGTCCTTCTACGACGGCTACAGGCACGCCATGCTGCCCGCCAACCTGCTCCAGGTAGGGCTGCCCCCGCTCCCCCAGGGAGCCGTGGGGGGGGGTCTCTGAACAGAGCCGTGGGGGGGGGGGTCTCTGTACAGAGCCTTGGGTTTAGGGGGTCTGTGTATAGAGCCTTGGGTTTAGGGGGTCTCTGTATAGAGCCGTGGGGGGGGTCTGTGTACAGAGCCTTGGGTTTAGGGGGTCTGTATAGAGCCTTGGGTTTAGGAGGTCTGTACAGAGCCTTGGGTTTAGGGGGTCTGTATAGAGCCTTGGGTTTAGGGGGTCTGTGTACAGAGCCTTGGGTTTAGGAGGTCTGTACAGAGCCTTGGGTTTAGGGGGTCTGTGTATAGAGCCTTGGGTTTAGGGGGTCTGTGTATAGAGCCGTGGGGGGGGTCTGTGTACAGAGCCTTGGGTTTAGGGGGTCTGTATAGAGCCTTGGGTTTAGGGGGTCTGTGTACAGAGCCTTGGGTTTAGGAGGTCTGTACAGAGCCTTGGGTTTAGGGGGTCTGTGTATAGAGCCTTGGGTTTAGGGGGTCTGTGTGTATAGAGCCTTGGGTTTAGGGATGTCTGTGAATGTGTATAGAGCCTTGGGTTTAGGGGGTCTGTGTATAGAGCCTTGGGTTTAGGGATGTCTGTGAATGTGTATAGAGCCTTGGGTTTAGGGGGTCTGTGTGGATAGAGCCTTGGGTTTAGGGGGTCTCTGTGAATGTGTATAGAGTTGTAGGGCTATTGCGTTGGGTCAGTCCTTTGGGATGTGGAGTCCATGGGCTAGGAAGATGCGGTAGCCAGTTGCCATGGAGAGTTTGAAACAAGGCACTGAACATAGTAAAGGTTTGCTGGACCTTAACCCTAACCTCTGACCTCAGACCTAGAGAACACAAACCCTAACTCAAACAAAACCATCTATTGCCTCAAACCTAGCATCTCTGACGTAATACCAAAGCCCTAATTATAGCGTGGTACCTGATACGGAACAAAACAATTGACAATGGCAGAAATAAAAAAAGAAACAATCTCCAATTTGCTTCATCTTTGGTCAGTTGCGCATTAAGTGGTCGAAAGGTCGCTGACCTATTTATGAGTACGACCTTGAGGTGAGAAACATCAGAGCGCTGTGCACTGTCCCTCCGCTCTCTGCAGCAGGTTGTTGATTCAGTGAGCCAGCGCGTTGGGGCACATTCACACCACCTCCGTCCGTCGACGGATCTCATTGACCTTGCATGGGACGCTCTCGCAATGCATTGTGGGTCCGTCCGTTCTGTCGGCTCCGTGGCCTGCGTCAAAAAGTTGAGAAATGTTCAACTGTTCAGGCAGCGACGGATCCGTCAGCCAATCAGATTGCGGTTATGCAAATACACTCCACGGATCCATTTTGCATTAACAAGCAGCGAGAAGCAGGGAAAATCCGTCTGTTATATTTTTTTATAGAAATGTGGAATCAACAGGAATGTTTTTAGTCACCTGTTCTTTGTGTCATCTTTTGTATTTATATCCACACATCGGCTTTGTAGCGGGAAGAGATTTGATTGGCTGCAGTATGCGTCTACAAAGACCGCGTATAGTCCCCTACACGTCCGACACGCCCTCGGTCATCCGTCGACGGACGCATGTAGTGTGAACGCGGCATCAGAGCGCCGTGGTTCCCCCTCAGTGGGCGCCGTGGTTCCTCCTCAGTGCAGCGTGTTGTCTCAGTGGGCACCGTGGTTCCTCCTCAGTGCAGCGTGTTGTCTCAGTGGGCGCCGTGGTTCCCTCTCTGTGCAGCGTGTTGTCTCAGTGGGCGCCGTGGTTCCTCCTCAGTGCAGCGTGGTTCCTCCTCAGTGCAGCGTGTTGTCTCAGTGGGCGCCGTGGTTCCTCCTCAGTGCAGCGTGTTGTCTCAGTGGGCGCCGTGGTTCCTCCTCAGTGCAGCGTGTTGTCTCAGTGGGCGCCGTGGTTCCTCCTCAGTGCAGCGTGTTGTCTCAGTGGGCGCCGTGGTTCCTCCTCAGTGCAGCGTGTTGTCTCAGTGGGCGCCGTGGTTCCTCCTCAGTGCAGCGTGTTGTCTCAGTGGGCGCCGTGGTTCCTCCTCAGTGCAGCGTGTTGTCTCAGTGGGCGCCGTGGTTCCTCCTCAGTGCAGCGTGTTGTCTCAGTGGGCGCCGTGGTTCCTCCTCAGTGCAGCGTGTTGTCTCAGTGGGCGCCGTGGTTCCCTCTCAGGGCGCCGTGGTTCCCTCTCAGGGCGCCGTGGTTCCCTCTCTGTGCAGCGTCTTGTCTCAGTGGGCCGGCCTTCGGCGCCGCCGCCGTGGTTCCCTCCCCTCCATGTGACCATCCCGTCTTGTGTTCCCGCTCCGCAGGCTCAGAGAGACTACTTCGGAGCGCACACCTACGAGCTGCTGTCCAAACCCGGCCAGCACGTCCACACCAACTGGACCGGCACCGGCGGGAACGTGTCGTCCTCCTCCTACAACGCCTGAGGGCCGCCTCCCAGCGCGCCACGGGGGTCCAGAGCTGCCGCCCCAACGCTGACTGATTTTATTCCGGCTCTCGAACCAAACCGGGCCGCTCTCCGGGACCGCATCCACCCCCCCGTCATCAAACTGTAGGTTTTCTTAAATATTGTTGCGGTTTTATTTATGACCAAAGTGAAATCCCGAGTCATGCGTGTTTTCTGAAATCATAAGCTTGAGTTAAGGGCATGTTCTGTTTGTGTGGTAACCAAAACACAGATGGCCCCAGCGATGTCCCCCCCCCCTTGCTAAACAAAGACTAGCTGGTTACCAGGCGGTGTTCACCAATCATGTAAGACCCCAGGGTTTACCATGTTAACACTGGATTAGGGTGAACCATTGGAGTGAACTGTTTCAGGCTAAATAAAGAAATAAATCCCTTTGTAATAAGCTTGTTTGGTCCTATCTGTCTTGGCAAGTGCTGTAAACGGGATTATGGAAGACGGGTTTTACCTCCAGTTATAGCTTAGGGGCTAAATACAGTGAGCCTCGTGTAAACTTACGATAGACAATCTATAAAAATAACCTGTTTGCTTACTACTAGACACAGATGGTTTAACTATGTTGTACATTTAATCTCAGCGATGACTATACAAATTAGTACACATGCAGGCTCTAAACAAAGGCACCCAGGTGAAAGCATTTAGCCTCACATGTCACGGTGTAATTGTCCACTAGATGGCTCTGTATTATTAAATTTATTACTGGTCGTTTAAAGATAATTTAATGAAAGCAAAGCATTGCTATACTTATTCATGCGTCATAGCCTACTTCAGTGGACCAAGTCCTGACGAACTTCCACCTTGCAATAGGCTACTTAAACAAGCACAACTCTTTAATACATTTCATTGGAGCCCACAGGTCACATTTAAATGTTTTAGTTCCCAAATTATGATCTTGAATAGAAGTTTGCAACAATTCCATTATCCTAGATAAAACCCAAACATCAACTTGACCAGCAGGAATACATGCTTTCAATTAAACCATAGTTTAAATACTAATAAGAATATTTCCTCAGATGATAAGGCCATTGAGTAAAGCAGCCCAACTGATCAAAGTAAAGTTTAACATTTCCTAAAAAAAAAAAGTCCTAGCAAATCCATTACAACCCGATGCTAATAAACCCACGTGACTAGCACGCCTAGACATGCTTGACTTCCCCCGACGCGGGCTGGTTGTGACGCTCTACAAATATACACGTCTTCAAGCGCTCGAGCTCAAGGTGTATTATAGCACCACCTCCCGGCAAGGTGGGAGAACTACAACCTTGTAGACAAATTGTAGTCCAAAGACCCAAGTCGTACACAGGCCTATAATGCGTCTCGGCCACACCGCTAGCACACTACACGGTAATCTACATTGAGAAAACCACAGGTTAAAAATTGGAAACTTTTATTTTACACTCTGTAGGACTAAAAAAAATGAAAAATCAATACACACAAAGAATTCCTGCTGGCATGTTCAATCAATAGTTTTCAGAGTCCCTGCCAAACTGCCCGGTGTACATTAACAACCGCTATACAATCAAGTAAAAAAAACAAAAACATGAAACAAGAGATCGCTTACTGCCCGATTGAAATTGTACATTTGAACCACATGGAAATAATTGGTATCAAAAAAAAAAGTTAACTTAAATCAGATTAAAGTTAGTAGCCGGTATAGGACACAGCATTAACAGACAAGTAGTCTGAATTCGGGTCAACGCAGGGAGCCATCTAAAAACAGTTGGGACAGCAGACATAAGCATGGACAATGCCAAATAGTGGGCATCTACAACTGTTGATGCAGCTTTGGTCCTAGTCAATGGGGCCGTTCATCTAGATGTACAAATGAATTCATGCCAATTAATGGTCCGTAATTAATTTGAGCCGATTTCAATTTGGTGAAGGGGGGGGGGGGGGGGGGGGGGGTCCATGGGTTCTTGATATTGAGGTGAAGGGGTCCCCTTTTCAGGTTTAAGGCATTCTTGCAGCATTTCCATTGTTGCTTGTGCTGGCCCACCCATTAATGCACCACACTCCAGTCTTCAGCTTTCCAAAATTGCTTCCCAATCTGGATTCAGACGATAACCCTGGGCCGGCTGTTTCCAAGGTCCCTATACATGCGAATTAAAGTGTTTGCAGTTCAATTAATGTTAGAATAATCAAAAACACTATCAAGAGGACAATATACCTAGTCAAATTATTTGTTTTTTTTTATTGGAGACTTCCCTTTGATTCACAAAACATAGAAAATGCATTCAGCGCCACTTCAAAAACACAATCTTTCAGATGGGGACTCGTCAACACACAACACACTGCGCGCGCACCCACAGCAAACACAACACTCGTCCAAGTCCCCCCAGCCCACCCACCCACAATGCTTCTCTGCCCCCACACAAACTTCAACAGCAACATGTTCACACAAAAGGGGTGGTAACAAGGGAGAGAAATTAAGCACACACCATACACGGCATCCACGTCAAACAGCAAGGAAACAAAACAAAAAGCTACAAGGATACACATACTCTAAGCATTTAACATTTCACTTATTTTTTTTTAAAGGCCGATAGAGATTAAGTAGGAGAGAGGTCGTAAGGAGCGACAAAGTTATGGAAGTCCTTGTGATGTCATTAGGAACACACTCGTACGCCCCCTGCCCTCTAACACTCGCACAAAGCCACAGGTTCCTCCCACCTGGCCGGCCTCCGGATCGTATAGACACCCCCAGTCAGTCCCTCTTCACACGTTCTTGCGTTCACCTTGCTCTGCCCCCCCGTTCGTTCACGCTCAAGTCTCTCACACGTCCACCATCAATACCATACTCATCGATCTCCAAAAACAAATAAAACACCAATGCCACAAGAATTTCACTTTTTCTATGCATCTATCCAATTTAAAAATGAAGGGGAGAGGAGGAAAAAGACGAAACACCCACCGTCTAACACAGTATATGCAGAGTGAAGCCGTGTTCTTTGATGGCAAAGCATTTACACATGGGAGGAGGGGAATTGATACTGAGACCGGTCAAACATGGCCGCCCATGAGGCGCTTCCTCCCGGGAAATTGGAAAAGAGTTGCTGCACGGCTGTAGAAGAGACGGTCATCAAGGGGTGTCCAATCACATCACACAAAAGGGTAGATACACAGTCAACCGCACACAACAAACGCAAACCTAGCCCATGTAGCCTTTCAACGTGGATAAGAGAGGGATGGGGCTCTCATAATTCTCGTGCATGTTTCAGAAATATATACCTTGTATAGTATATATGCATTTATATATAAATATATACCTTGCATGCAGTCACATCTTAAAAGAAAACTCTGAAAAACAAAAAAGGTAGTGTAGCAGTCTCCACTCACCAACTAAACGTCAACCATTCAACAGCTGGCTACAAGAATTATCACTGGAGTATAAATGTTTCGTTCAACAAAATGAAAAGGCAATATATCTTTTTTTTCTTTTCTTTTTTAAATAGCAGGGATATAAGAGGACTAGCTTGTTTTTTTCTGCCACCATATGCATACTTACCAGATTGGCCTAACTCACAGACAGACTACAGCCTACATTCCCCAACTAGAGGACTTCGACTCCATGGCGCCGAAGCCGGAGCTGAAGCCGCTGCTGGAGGCGGAGTTAGTGCCCGCGGCCCAGCCCAGGCTGGCCGAGGTGGGGCTACTGTAGCTAGTGCTGGTGGAGCTATAGGTGGGGTCTCGGGCCGTGGTGGCCGTGCCCGCCGCCGTGGTCTGCCCCTGCTGGTTAGCCAGCATGCCCATCATCCCCCAGCTGCTCTGCAGCGCTGCCTGCGCCGCCGCCACCATGGCCGGGTTAAGCCCCATGGCGCCGAAGTTAACCCCGCTGCTATTGCCCCCCATGCCGCCGCGCCCTGCGCCGTAGCCCTGGCCAAACCCACCAGCCCCGAACCGCCCACGCTCCATCATTTGCCTACTATTATTGTGTTTAGGCTCGGCGTTGGAGATGTGCACGCTGACGCCCTTGATGATCAGGTCCTCTCCGCACAGGGCCTGGGCCACCTGGGGACAAGGGCGGGCGTCGACAAAGAGCAGTGATCAGACACACACACGCACGCACACTAACGCACACACGCAGGGTAATAGAGGCCCCTCCCCCGTACCTGGTCATCGGCGAAGGTGACGAAGGAGAAGGCTCTGAAGGGTTTGGGGATGAAGACGTCGGTGACCTCGCCGTACTGCATGAAGAACTGCCGGAGCTCGTCAGTGGTCATGTCTTCTGTGCAGCGACCCACAAAGATCTTACGGCTCCGCATGGGCTCATCAGGACCGGCCTGTGGGCAGCAGACAGGTCAGTGCTTTAACAGCGGCCGTTCAGTGGTTCTCCAGGTTGGAGTAACCCCAGGTTAATGCCTTACCTTAGAGTTGGGAAGCTTGCAGTCACACCATCTCCCGTCGATCATGTGTCTCTGAGAAACCACTTTGGTCTGAGTCTCGTACTCTGTGAACCGGACGAACCCAAAGCCCTTGGAGTTACCGGTCTTGGCGTCCCTCTTGACCTAAAGACAGGAGACAAAAAGCCTCAGTACCCAGCGGCCTTTGAGCTGTGGACAGAGTGCAGACGGTTACTAGACCACATTACCTGCACCATGATGACCTCCCCGAAGGTGGCAAAGTAGTCTTTCAGGTCCTGCTCTGACGTCTTCCACGGCAGCCCCAGCACAATAAGATCCGACGTCTTCTGGGAGCCCCTCTTGATTTTAACAGCGGAGGCGGCGTCCATTTCTTCCATCTTCCTCTTGTTGTCTAATGAATGAGAGCAGAAGCAGTGTGAGAGAATACCATTGATCTACACGCAGTTCCACACCACCCCGCATGACCCCATGAGAGCCTAGTGCAGTAGTACTACACTCATACGAGTTGAAGTAATAGTAATGTTGTGAGGCCTACCTTTGGGGTAGTTGACGACGTAGACCAGGTTCCCCCAGTCGCTCTCCGGGGCGTGCAGGACCCCCTCCACCAGGCGGACCCCCCGCATGCACTGTGACTCGGGGTTCCTGTAGCGCAGGCCGCAGGCCCCAGGGAACTGGGCCGCCACCGTGGACAGCAGCACGGTGCCGTCGTCCTCCGACGGGATTTCCATGGGCTCCTCGCTCTCGTCCTCGGCCACTCGGATGTATAACTCGGACATGTTTCCGGGCTGTTTAGGCTCGTAGCAGTCGAACTCAAAACGTACCGTCTGCCGTCTGGGTGATTCCACGAGGCTTACGGAGGCTGAACTAACCGCGGGGTCTCAACGCGACCGAACGAACTGCTAAACTAGCGCACAAAACGGACGAGTGAGGGGAGGAAGCCTCCAAGGGACGACTGTGAGGTTGTTATTTTAGTGCTCACCGCTTTGAAGAACTGGATCGCCGGCGGCCATGAAGCGGAGGTCTTCTTTATGAGCGGCTGGTCGGTTAGGCTAAGCTAGGCTAGGCTAACAAACGAGAGAAATGAATGGGTTACCCAGGTATCGCAGTTTACGTTTTCTCAAACCGCGGAGGGTTGCTCACTCGAACCGGCAATGAGGTGGTGTAGAGTCGTACGTCGAATGCAGAGAGAGCGTTCGACAAATGCCCTGTTGCTTGACTTAAAAATGAGAATCAATGGCAACACTTTGTGTGTCACGTCCCAGCTAATCTTTTTAGCTTCCGACCAGCTAACAAAATGGCTGCCGAGTGTTGGTGACATCATCGAGTCGGACGGTCCCATTTGTAGGGGTGTCCAAGAATACAAAACAAAGACTTTACTCGTTAACTACAACCCAAATCAATTGTAGAGATCTACACTTGATTCTAAAGTTAATTTAAAACAATTATATGTAATTTGGCAATAAATCGGTTTGTTATATTTCTTTGACTGGGTATCATTAGAGGAAAAAAGTACCCGTTTGGAAAATGTTCCCAAGCGTAACTGCGCATTGATAAATAGAAGACAAAATAGATGAGATATGAAATAGTTCATGAAAAAAGAAAAGAAAAAGGGTTTTGACCTAACCAATTTTTTTTGCCAAATTGCAATCATTGTACATTGTTGGATAGTCGTAGGCCGACTATAGAAGATAACCGTAGAATCAGGCGCTCGTCTCATTCTTTGACGATAAGAAATACGCTACGCATGAATTATGACTGGACTATTCAATTTATCGCCATTCATCATTACGTTTTCAGTTAACAGCTATTATATATAAATTCAATTAAAATAAAAAACAATATGCAACAAAATATATAAATATACATATACTAATCGAAATGGCATTGGCCATGTGTAACAGAGTTAAAAATGTAGTGTATTATTATATATGATTTTCGCCAAAATAAAACTGCCTTGTTTAATAAGTGTGAATGGGAGCCACCCTTGGCCATATGGTGTACTGCAGATCTGCTGCGTTTAGTCCTGTGCTGCTTCCCTACAGTGTTGCCAATTTAGCGATTTTGTCGCTATATTTAGCGACTTTTCATCTCCCTGTCGCCGGGCTTGTACACCTGATCCAGGATCAGGTGACGGTTGGCCTCGGGTCGGATGGTCCAGTAGGACACAGGTGTCGCGTGTGTACATGTCGTGCGACTGTGTGGACAGGTTGTGGCGGATGGAGCTCTTCCAGGAGGGCTGGGTCTGCTGCTGGAAGAAGGGGATGCGGTCCTCGATCCAGGTGTAGATCTCCTTCACGGTCATCCTGCGGCCGGGCCGGCTGTTGATGGCAAACTGGAACATGGTCATAGGTGTATGGAGGTCGGTCCAACAGGGCGGCCTCCACCTCCACCACCACGCCGTCGGAGGCCTTCATATTACAGCGGCTTTCCACCGGGATCCGCTCGATAATCCTCCCTAGATCTGTGGTTTATCCAGGTCTAGTAAAAAGAGAATCAGCACTGGTGTATAAACTAGGGGTGTGCCAAAAAAATCGATTCATATAAGAATCGCGATTCTCATTTACTACGATTCAGAATCGATATAAAATGGCCCGAAATCGATTTATCGCATGTGTTCTATTATTTTCCATACACTGTTACGATCGTACTGCAGTTTGCATGTTTTACAGAAAGTTTCTTAATACTTTCCTTATGACCGTGGGTTTCTACATGCTAAGGCTAACGTGACTAGCCGTAAACTCCGCTAGCCACGTCCATGCTTTTAAAGTACTGCTTGATCTATCATGAATGGATTGAACTGTTTAGTTAAACATGCATTGAAAGTAATATTACTCTCCTATCATGTGTATGTTGAACCTCTTTACGTCTGTCCAACGGCTCTGGGAAGAGCTCCATATCTATTGTTTAGAGTGAAATACAGGGAGATACAGTGTGATACAGGGAGATACAGTGAGAGATACAATGTGATACAGTGAGATACAGTGTGATACAGGGAGATACATTGAGATACAGGGAGATACAGTGAGATACAGGGAGATACAGGGAGATACAGTGAGATACAGTGAGATACAGTGAGATACAGGGAGATACAGGGAGATACAGTGAGATACAGGGAGATACAGTGTGATACAGTGAGATACAGTGAGAGATACAGTGAGATACAGGGAGATACAGTGAGATACAGGGAGATACAGTGAGATACAGGGAGATACAGTGAGAGATACAATGTGATACAGTGAGATACAGTGAGATACAGGGAGATGCAGTGAGATACAGGGAGATACAGTGAGATACAGGGAGATACAGTGAGATACAGGGAGATACAGTGTGATACAGGGAGATACAGTGAGATACAGGGAGATGCAGTGAGAGATACAATGTGATACAGGGAGATACAGGGAGATACAGTGAGATACAGGGAGATACAGTGAGATACAGGGTGATACAGTGAGAGATACAGTTTGATACAGTGAGATACAGTGTGATACAGGGAGATACAGGGAGATACAGTGTGATACAGTGTGATACAGGGAGATACAGTGAGATACAGTGAGATACAGGGTGATACAGTGAGAGATACAGTTTGATACAGTGAGATACAGTGTGATACAGGGAGATACAGTGAGATACAGGGAGATACAGTGAGATACAGTGAGATACAGGGTGATACAGTGTGAGATACAGTTTGATACAGTGAGATACAGTGAGATACAGGGAGATACAGTGAGATACAGTGAGATACAGTGAGATACAGGGTGATACAGTGAGAGATACAGTTTGATACAGTGAGATACAGTGTGATACAGGGAGATACAGTGAGATACAGGGAGATACAGTGTGATACAGGGAGATACAGTGTGATACAGGGAGATACAGTGAGAGATACAATGTGATACAGTGAGATACAGTGAGATACAGGGAGATGCAGTGAGATACAGGGAGATACAGTGTGATACAGGGAGATACAGTTTGATACAGTGAGAGATACAGTGAGATACAGGGAGATGCAGTGAGATACAGGGAGATACAGTGTGATACAGGGAGATACAGTGAGATACAGTGAGAGATACAATGTGATACAGGGAGATACAGTGAGATACAGTGAGTTTATAGTGACACTGCAGTCCAGCATTAAGCTGTAATGGGTTGGGTGGGTGGCAAGATGAATGGCAATCAAACGATTTTCCCAATTTACAAGGGAGGATTTTTTTTTTTAAAGCACTTGTTTGTCTGGTTATAAAGGTCCTGAAACGTCTGTGTAATAAAAAACCTCAAAACGCTTTTGTTCACAAGTTACCTGACAGGTTCCCGCTTATATCCGGTTCCGTAGTCCTCCAAAATTTAATTCGTGAGACTGTTCAAGTAAAACGGCGAAACAGCGGCTCTGTGTGGCGGTCAACGATATTAATTTTTTTATAAATAGCCGTCGGGCCTTGGTTTAGCATAGCAAGTTTTACCTCAGAGCTTTGGGATGTTGGAGGAATTTTCATCATCAGACCTGCAAGGACTGATCACAAATGTGGCTTCAATCCTACAAAATGTTCACCATAAGCTTCAAAGAAGTCGCCCTTACTTGCAGTGGACCCCGGAACACCAAGCCTACTCCCAAATCCTGGTAAGTGGGAGATCCGCGATGTGAAGCATAACGAGAACAAGTTAGGAGAGCGAATCTCTTCTGGTATTAAGAACATCATAATCATCAACATGGCATTCATTATGGTCATGTGTACTCCCATATCACTCTTTATAGTAATGCGTTACCTTTTTTGTTTTGTTTTAAGTTTTCAAATGTTTTATGTAACTTAACTTGACAATACTTGAGATTAACTGGAGATTCAATAGTTGAATCTCATCACTTTCGAAATCAGAAGTTTTCATTTGTGCAGCGTTGGACTTTAACTCTTGGATTTATTGATTTTGTTTCTTGCACAAATCCAAACTAGTTTCGGTCAGTTAATGATTAGGCTACTGTGCAGCAATCAAATCATAGCAGAGGAATAGTGACAAATTACAATTGTTCATATTTTTACATCAAGTCAACCCTTGTCAAGAAAAAAATGAAAAAAGGCTCTTACAAACCGGCATAAAATAAAATACAAATTAATAAATACTCATTTGAAGTATATGTTCCCTTATTTTTTCTTCAGCCATCTTAAATTGGAGTATTTAACTACAAAACAACCTGCTGAAAAGTCCTTGCATGGCCACTTCTACTGGATTATTGAATGAGAAAACACATGCTGCCAACACCACATCTAGTTATTTATATGCACACAATATATCGGCCATAGTTTCCATGTTTGAGTTTCAGGATCAATGACAGAGTAGAATATCAGTTGTATTTATTTATTTATTTATTCACTTTTAATCTTCTAGGATGGTCAATAGAAATGGAATGATCTCTTTCTCCATAAAGGTTACCAAAATAAAATGTATAAAAACACCATAAAACATATTGACATATTATTTGACTCTGACATATTATTCATAAAAGAACATCTAAATTACGCAAGCACCCAGGGGGTGTTCTGAGTTCTAGAGTTATTTATTCAAAGGTCAACGGGCCTTATTCAAATGGTGGCCATCTTGGTTCTAAACCCTAGCTGTGCGGGTCCTGAAGCGGTCCCCAAGACGCCACTTGGTGAATACGACCAGTGAGGTAACGCAGCGACGGAATCAAAGAAATGAAGAGTGGAAAGGGAAGACAAAGGAAACTCAGCCAAGATCTGTGGAGATCCTTAGAATAGTTTTGGACTCATGGTTAGTGCTTCTTCCTAAAAGTTAAGCACACATATTATATTTTACTAAATTCCAATAATTTAACCCTGTGGTGGTAGTGACCTCGTCAGATTGCTGTATTGACAACATGGCACCTGCCAATACTGTGGAAAAGAAAGAAGCTCACATAGTCTTTTCATTTACAATTGTTAATGTGCAAACAATTTTTCTATGTTTGTATAAATGTACCATATATTTTGTAATATTATTTTCCTTAATTCCCTTTTATCTCGTCTTATTCTCGTACTATGTTCTTCCACTTGCCTCTGTGATCCTGGCATCAGTCGGGTAGATACTGACGTCATCGTGCTAAGTACCATTTGCCCACATTTTTTCGTTTACTCCTGTATTTAGAGCCCATGACAGGGCAGACAGCTGTTTGCAGTCTCACCAAAGAACACGTGTTGGTCCATCACCGCGGTGAAGTTTGATTACACGAGCAGAAACACAGCCAGGCCTCTTGCCATGCTTTGCCCGGGGGTGGACATGATGCAGACGCATACAAGCCAACCGTTTAATAAACATGTGTCTATCCAACACGCACAACGGGCTGATTTAGAGATGGTCTCACAGGGTGCTGGTGCCAGCTTCTCCAAAAGCCCCATGTTATTGAAATTCATATTAAGGAAGGGATTCGAGCCGCGGCGAATGGCTTATGTATTTTTCCCTGTATTGTCAGAATTGTTTTATTTGGAACACATTTGTTATTTCCATCCATTTATTAACACAAACCAGATTCACTGACAACATTTTTCGGAGGCCTTTTAAAGAAGAACTCAATAGTTGAGATGAATTCAAAACATTTCGCCTCAAGTGGTTTTTTAAACGGCATGGTTTCAGTTCTCCGTCTGGACAATAGAGGACAGTGTTGATCACAATTTAACTACATTCTCGGCATGGGACCTTTCCTGAATAATGGAAAATATGTATTCTGTGTATTGCATATATATATATATATATATATATGATATATTCTCCGTAACATCCTACAAAAATAGTATGGCACAATTAATATATATCGAAAATAAATAAATGCATATAGATTAAATCTAAAGCATTGTAGAACAATAACAACGACAGGCTCTGTTCGGATTGGGTTAGCAGAGAATGGCAGTATTAAGAGTATTAACTCTGAACACTGTATTATTTCCTGTGTTATTTCCTACAGCAGACGCTTGTCCCACATAGGCTATAATCATAGCCTCCTAATCATGCCTTAACCTTCTGTTTCTGTCCAACCCTGGAATGCACCAAACGCTCTATAAAAGGACAACAGCGAGACGCATCGTATACAACACGCGGCGTGGGTACAATGGGCTTCAGGGTCCAGCCACCATCCACCATCCCCGCGCCTTCAGCCCGCCACCATCTGCTCACTGAACTTATGAGCAGGAAACGGAATAACGACAGGCCACGGAAAAAAGAAAAGACGCCACCGTCCCACGCTACTTTAGCGTGGCCTCTCTCGGCCTTTACTCGGTGGAGCTGTTCACCGTCTTTACTGAAGCCCCTTTCATGTGTGCACTGCCTTTCTTTCTCCCGTTTTAATTTCAGTCGCGGCATATGGTTAGCACATCTGGGAGATGCTAAGCCCGGTGGCCTCCCCCCCCCCCCTCCTTCCTGGCTGCTTCTGTGAAGTGATCCATAGATGGTCCCCATAGTTATTGCTCATAATCACTCATTATTATTTCATAAAGCTGTCTTTTAGATCCGGGATTCTTTGGGTTTGCCGTGATGTTCAGCAGAAACACATTCCTCTGCGTTTCACCGAAAGCAAAAAAACTGAAACACAGAAAAAAGCAAAACAAACAAACAACAGGAAATGAATAAAAATGACACAGTTGAGAACTTTGTCTCCGCGGGGGTTGACCTTCTGCAGGTAAATTGGCCACCTGTGACACTGTGGAGCATAACATGACATTCTCCTCTGAGACGCGCCGATAGCTCTCCTTCTGCTGATCACCGGGGGAGGGGGGACGTGTCTGCTGCAGCACGGGGGGCTGGCACCAGGCTCCAGGTAGAGGGGGCACCGGGCTCCAGGTAGAGGGGGCACCGGGCTCCAGGTAGAGGGGGCACCGGGCTCCAGGTAGAGGGGGCACCGGGCTCCAGGTAGAGGGGGCACCGGGCTCCAGGTAGAGGGGGCACCGGGCTCCAGGTAGAGGGGGCACCAAGCTCCAGGTAGAGGGGGCACCGGGCTCCAGGTAGAGGGGGCACCGGGCTCCAGGTAGAGGGGGCACCGGGCTCCAGGTAGAGGGGGCACCGGGCTCCAGGTAGAGGGGGCACCAGGCTCCAGGTGAGGGGTCCCTGGAGGGGGCACCAGGCTCCAGGTTAGGGGTCCCTGGAGGGGCCACACGTTGTGCTGTCTGTCCTAGGTCGGTGGCAGGGGCCTTGTGTTTTCTCGCGCTGCCATGTGGCTAATTTGAACCAATGAGAGCCCAGGGTTGGTCCGTCTCCTCCAATCTTCTCGGGGGGGGGGGACCACAGCTTCCCCTCGGGCTCCGGAGCAGGCCGGTGGTGAAGGGAGGCTCCAGTGGGGCCCGCGGGTTCTGGGGGCCGAACCGGAGCCACGCGCCGGCCTGGCGGCAGAACCGCAGTGGGGGCGTGTGTGTGTGTGTGTGTGAGTGTGCGTGTGTGCGTGTAAGGGAGAGAGAGAATGTGTTTGTGTGAGTGAGAGACTGCTTTGTGTGTGTGTGTGTGTGTGTGTGTGTGTGTGTGTGTGTGTGTGTGTGTGTGTGTGTGTGTGTGTGTGTGTGTGTGTGTGTGTGTGTGTGTGTGTGTGTGTGTGTGTGTGTGTGTGTGTGTGTGTGTGTGTGCGTGCGTGTTCCCATGTGTGTGTGTGGCAGGCCCCGGTTTGGCAGTGGTTGGCCCAGGCCTCTTCATCTCGTTTAGCTGGTAATTACAGAATCACAGGTCAACCACGCATGTAACCACGGCGACGCTGCACGGTAGCAGATGTGCTCGTGGCGTTACTCAGCCCGAGTGCAAAAGGTAAATAAAGAATCAGATGCAGCTGGTCGGCGCGGCCCTTAGCCAAACTCGCACACACACCCCGTAATGGTTCCCATGTGGGCCTGCGGGGGCTGGGGCGACGGGGAGGGGGGGGCAGCTCTACTCTAGTGCCCATGTTTCAACCAACAGGATTTATCAATGGGCCTCTGTTTTCCCATGGACCCACTGATGTAAGATTGTGTGTGTGTGTGTGTGTGTGTGTGTGTGTGTGTGTGTGTGTGTGTGTGTGTGTGTGTGTGTGTGTGTGTGTGTGTGTGTGTGTGTGTGTGTGTGTGTGTGTGTGTGTGTGTGTGTGTTTCTGGGATGGTATTATTATAGAGTGCGTCATGTTAACAGGAAGGTGAGGTAGCAGTCGAGCCGTCTGCCCCCCCCGGTCCACACTGGGTGTGCCCCCCCCCCCCCCACATCCTCTGGCCGTGTGTATTGTGCGTCCCTGGGTGAAGCCTGATAGTGTCGAGTGTCACACAGGTTCCTTCCTGGATCTCGGCCAATCCGATGGCACCGATAAACATTGAAGGAAGAGGCCTGATTTGAGTGATATCCTGCGTTTGATCACTTTGCAAAACGTGTGTGTGTGTGTGCGGGTTTGTGTGAGTGAGTGGGTTCATGTGTGAGCCTGTATGTGTGTGTTTTTGTTTGTTTGGGTTTGTGTATGTTTGTATGTGTGTGTATGTTTGTGTGTGTGTGGATGATTATGTGTGTGTATGTGTGTATGTGCGTGGGCGTCTACGTGTCCCCACATGTGTCTAGGTGTGTGTGTGTGTGTGTGTGTGTGTGTGTGTGTGTGGCAGAGAGCGTAATAACGACACACCAGGTTAACGAGATGCTCCGGGGCCTTGAAACTCGACACTTAAGAAACTTGTTTTGATAACGCGATAAACAAACGGTTTGGCGCTCTCCGTTCGGCCCGGCCCTTTGTTGCTTCTGTTCAGCTGGAATGTGGTCTCGCGCCCCTCTTCACCGTGACCCCCCACGGCCCACACACACACACACACACACACACACACACACACACACACACACACACACACACACACACACACACACACACACACACACTAACTGGAGCACGAACCCACACCCGTCTTCCCCGATGAAGCTTGTTGCCAACAGCGCTGCCTACGCTCCCTCTCTCATTAACCACAACTGTCAGATCCGCCAGATGACGAGCAATTAAACCAGATAATAAACGCTAGCCATCAATTCCTGTTTGTTGATGTTGTTGTTGTTGTTGTTGTGTTGTTGATGTCGGCGAGCCGGGGGCTCCACTCCTGTCACCTCACCGCTAACTAGTACTTGAGTAACACACAAATACGGGAGGACACTCGCGCACGCAGCACTTTGGGAAGGCCTCACCTCCTGCAGCACGCGGCAGAGGGTTGATATTAAAGGCTGGCGATAACAATTAGATCTTAATCAGACACAGCTCATCAACGCTGCTCCCCTCTTCATCCCCGCGCTGCACAGGGAAACATAATAACAAAGAAAACGCAAACCGCCGAGATGTGAGGACGAAGATGAAGACCGCCAGGATATAGGGACGAAGATGAAGACCGCCAGGATATAGGGACGAAGACGAAGACCGCCGAGATGTAAGGACAAAGACCACCAGGATATAAGGACGAACACGAAGACCGCCAGGATATAGGGACGAAGATGAAGACCGCCAGGATATAGGGACGAAGATGAGGACCGCCAGGATATAGGGACGAAGATGAGGACCGCCAGGATATAGGGACGAAGATGAAGACTGCCAGGATATAGGGACGAAGATGAGGACCGCCAGGATATAGGGACGAAGATGAAGACCGCCAGGATACAGGGACGAAGACGAAGACCGCCAGGATACAGGGACGAAGACGAAGACCGCCGAGATGTAAGGACGAAGACGAAGACCGCCAGGATATAGGGACGAAGATGAAGACCGCCAGGATATAGGGACGAAGATGAAGACCGCCAGGATATAAGGACGAAGACCGCCGAGATGTAAGGACGAAGGCGAAGACCGCCAGGATACGAGGAGAAGACGAGGACGAAGACTAGGATGAAGACGAGGACTCTTCCTCCGTGTGTCGGGGATGGTGCAGAACGAGGCCCCCGTACACTGGGGGGGGGGGGGGGAGCTGGCTCGGTGGGGGGGAGAGGAGAGTTTTGGTCATGAATGTGCAGATTTTTATTTTGTACTTTTTCCCCATGTTTGGTTGGACCACTTCTGTCTGGGGGCGAACATGGACGCTACATCCCAGATGCACCGTGGAGTAGATCTTGTGAGGGATATGCTGATTAGTCTGGCTGTAGGGCTTTAACTGGCTACTTTATATGTTGTTTAGGCCCCTAATACGTTCTGTTCATAATAAGGTATAATGACCATTGTTCTTATTATAGGTGAGACCAATGCTCCTCTTATCTTGATGCAGTAATGAGCCGATATTCGAAACAGGCCTAATGTCTTTTCAAGAAAAGTGAACTGCAGCTGACCTTTGTAATCAGGCAAAAGTACGTGTTTACCGTGCGGCGAAAATATTTAGGGATGGGTTTCCAGTCGATTCCGAAGGTTGCACCAGCGTTTCTT
The DNA here is from genome assembly GCF_026213295.1 of Gadus chalcogrammus. Classification (NCBI taxonomy): domain Eukaryota; kingdom Metazoa; phylum Chordata; class Actinopteri; order Gadiformes; family Gadidae; genus Gadus; species Gadus chalcogrammus. The sequence goes on along the minus strand of NC_079412.1, from coordinate 28,603,734 downwards.
AGGAATTTAAAGACAATACCCTTTCTTCCAAAGGCCAGAAAAAAGCCGCATGTATACAGCTGCAGAAGGAGTTTCCTGACCACGGCCAGTAAAAAAAAAGGGTATCAGATATTTTCAAACAATCAGGATGGCGAAGCACGGAAAATAATATACAAGATGAAACCAGGGCTTGTTCGGGAAAAAAAAAGTCTGATTTCCCCTTCCCTGTGGAAAGGGCGGAGAGGCCTCCTGTTTTGAAAGCATATTTCCCTCAAAAACACTCTGAGCGACCAAACAAAATGACAGATCTGGATTAATCGTCCGCTGCTCTTTTGTCTTGGGCAGTCAATGTTTGTGCGTTTGCCATGGAAACGGCCGGGTTATTTATCTTCCCTGGCCCGTTTACAATAACCTCCCTTTCCTGAACAAACAACAAAGGAAATATCGCGTCAAGTCTCGGCTCCCGCTCGCATGATCTGGTCACGGTAGCGCTCCACACACACTCACACGCGCACACGTATGCACACAGACATATAGGCACACACGCTCACCCACACCCCACGCACACACATACACACACTTGCATATACACACACGCACCTTCGCGCGCAAACACACACTCACACACACACAACAGATACATCAGACATGTACATACACACTAATGTGCACACATACACAGTATAAACACACACGCACGCACTCACACACACGCACTCACACACACACACACACAGATTTGTGTTATGCTCAGGTTTATCGGGTTATGGGCTTATTACAATGAGTAATAGATCCATCATTTCATCCATGTTGTTTGCTAAAGGTAGGCCATTAGCTAGTATTTGGCTTTGTGTTGACCTAGAAGTGGACGAGGAAGGGCTGGACTGAAGGAACATTGGATGGAGACGGAACGGGCTGAGCGGGAGGCAGCGTGTTCAGAACTCTGAGGATGAAGCAAATACACAACCACATGTGAAACACACTGTTAACAGAAGTAGAAATAAACATCAATATCATAGTGTTTATTTTCTCAAGTTGTTCAAATAAAACCACAAAGAAAAGCATTGGATAGATTAGGGATGCAGAGAAGTTTGTGTCTGTGCATACACACGCACACAACGTTTTCATTTATAATAATCCAAAGGAGATTTAGAATTTTTAAAAGTCCAAACTTAAACTCAAACAAACGCTGCGGAGCAAACTGGTGGATTTGAAGGTTTTTACTCTCTGCGTGCGCCGTGTGTTCTAATTCTCCTGCAGCTCATGGGAAGCATGTTATAATTTGCTATTCTCAGCTAAAAATGTTCCTCGTGCGTTCGTCAGCGCGCATCCTGCTAATCCATGTGACGCGTGTGTGTGCTCCGTATACTTTAGCTGTCTCCCCCTTCCCCTGGCTGCTGGCAAGACGAGCAATTAGTCCTTTTTAAGAAGCTGCCTTTTCTCCCCCATAATGTTGCCTAAAGTGTAAAACCTCGCCTGGTTATCAGCGTGAACAGACAATAGAGGAGAGGTGACAACAGGGATGGGTACTAGAGAGGTGTGGGAACAGCGCACACACGTCACGGGGCAAACGCCTTAATGGGGTAGGGTCCCGAGACGGATCACATGCGATTTACATCAAGAGTTACTGTAATAAAGACTTTGTAAAACTTACATTGAAATTCAATTAGAGCGTTGAATCCATAACCAATGCCGTGCAAAATGAACTCATTGGGGGTCCCTTTTCATTACTGCCCTCAGGCAAAAGAGACCATTAATTTAATACATTCCATGTTTTTTCACATGAGCATTTTTAAGTTAGTGCACATTTCCGCCCTAATGTACCTAATACAATGAGAGTGCTTGCCAAGGACTGCATTATACAGGCACTGAAGTACCCCCCCCCCCCACACTCCTTTACAGTTGTTACCGTGAGTAGTCCGACCACTTTCAATCAGTCAAGCCTGAAGAACGACCTGCTCCTAAAAAACAAAACAACAAAAGAAGAAATTATGATATTGTTTTATTGATTCATTGCTTGGTGAATATTACTATGCTCTGTGTGCCGCCCATGGCACGGGTTCAAGAAAATGGCGTCCGCGCCGACTGCTAACAGCCGCCGCGCCAAGTCTTAATTAAGATATTAGCGTTTTATCTGAGGACTGTGGATCTGCACCCTTCAGTCACCCACACAGCCACAACAACACAGAGCTCTCAGATCTCCCACCCTCACCAACGTCCTAATTAAAAAGAACATTTCATTAACAGTTCCAGCTTGGTAAATATAAGTTTAAAGGGGTCAGTCGACTACCAACACGTAAAGACCTAAGAATATAATTGCCGCGTAAACAGGAACCACGGAAAATACCGGTCGGAAAAAAAAGAAAGTGAAAGCTATTTGTCTGTTCTCGGTGTGACCCACAGTGTCAGTTTGTGTTAGCGGAGTTCACAGTGCAGGTCATGCTAGCTGCTGTCAGCTTGATGAAGCCGAGAGTTTGTCAGCCTCCCACAGCATCACGTCAACACTACAGCTCATCGCTGATGGCCACGAGATCTGCCGCAATCACACATTTCGACATTTAATCCTGTATCTTTACTATATAATAACTATGATGGGTTTTATTGACACAATGTTTAACCAAAACTTCCGACACAAAAAAAACTGAATTTGATCCCCATGTTTGCGTTATTTTATTTCATGGATTAAAGGAATATGGTTCAACCGCCGAATATTTGACAGTTGAGGAGTTGATGACGTGCTTCCCCTCATGTTCTATTCTCCGTTCGGTCGGAAGCAGCCGAAGACGTTGGCCCGTTGTACCGCGCGGCGCGTAGCAAACAAATAGCTGTAGATAATTTAAATCAAAGTGCTGCCCTGCTGCCCTGAAACGTGGAAACACACAGCAGACATGTGTGCGTTGGACACTTAGGCACCTCGTGCAGAGAGACAAAGTACAGCAACAACCAAAAACAAGACACCGCTATTCCCACAAATCTCTAAAAATAACAAAATGGGGGCAAGGATGGCAGCAGTCAGACAGAAGAGGGAACAGCGATGTTAGTCCCGGAAAAGCCTCCATTATTAATGTAAAACTGTGAATGTCGAGGTTCTTTTCCTTGTTTCAGCACGCATTTTTATTCCACTTGTCTTGTGAAGCTAAATTTTTTATGGTGCTTTTTCTCTCGCTCTCTCTCTACACAATGCATGTTAGAAATCATTTCCGTGTTTACAGCAAAATCACTTCTGGCACGTGTCCATGTTGGCGAATTTAAGAATAATTCAGACAGGGAGAAATTCACCTGGGAATTAAAATATAACACCCCCACCCCCCAGGAACCCCCTCCCTGCAAAGAAGTGACAAAGCATTTGATTTCACCGAAAAGACACAAGAAGCTAATTGAAAACTTTTGATTTATTTATACGAGTTCAGAAAGCTTGTCGTGTTTTCCGGAGAACCGCGCGCTCTCCACAAACACGACATCAGGCGTCATCCTCTGCACAAAGAAAAAGTGTGTATTTGATTTATTTATTCTCACCCAGACAGATACTTAGGGCTTTATACAGATTTTGCCATTTGGAGGCTGAAATAATGGATGGCGTGCCTCATCCATTTTTAATCCCTGCATGTTGTGTGAGGGGTAAACATGCTGTTTAAGATGTATTTTCACTGCTCGGCTGTGTCTCTTCATAACGACACTGTGTATAGGGAGCCGGGGAAACAGCCACGCAAGTGCTCACAGAGGCTCGCAAACAAGTCAGGCCAAAGTGACTCACCAGTACTACCTGGGCACCCCCTGAAACAACAACACACACCAACACAAACCCCCCCGGGGAGCCCCCATAATGTGGCTTACGGGGAGGATGCAGGCTGCGATCTCGACGCGTTTGGCTCATTGGAGGTATCCATGGTTCAGTGGTCCGTGAGCCCCAACGTGTTGTTCTGACAGACCCTCTGCCAGGCGCAGCACGCCCCAGCTCGCTGTCTGGACCCGGACGCCGCGCCACAGATCCACTGATAATTCACAATCATTTTTAATAAGTCGTAATTACGTGGAGGGGTTCTGATTGTGCTCTGCAGCCCTTGAAAATGAAATATGTTCCATCAGGGGCATGATGGTAAAGGATATTGCCTGCCGTTCATACATAATTGAGCGATCTTGAATGTCAAACCAGTGGGAGAAAATGCAACAGAGGCAACAGTACGCCTCACCGCAAACTGCACAACATCCGCTACGAACTGAGTGGACGGACGAGTGTGTGTGTGTGGGGGGGGGGGACATGTGTTATGTGGTGTACCAAAGTGCCCGAAGGAGCTGTACATTGACAGGTTCTCTGCTAAAAGACTAGCTCTCCTGAACGTCCTCTTTCTCTCTCTGTTGTCAAGTAATCCGATTGTCTAGTCTGTTCTGAAGTGGGATCCACGCTATGCACTCCTTGTTGTAAACGGTTCCTGTTGTCATAGAATGTTCCAGTCTCTTTACCACTTTTTGCAAATATCTCTGAGTGATTGGCTCTGCTCATTAGCTCCATTTGTCGCTGTAAAGTTCCCCACAAAGAACACTGTTCTCCAACGTTCCGCACGCTGGCGTTCAAGGGCACTTCTTAGTGCTTGTTATTTACAACGCACGATATAGCATGAGAAGTAACAGTGCTTGTTTAACACCGTGACCTCGATTGTCTCTGTGAAGGGACATCCAATCCTTTATGTCCTTAACCTCAATTGTACAATTTCTGTGCAACGCCTCAATATCTCACCCAGGATTCAGTAAAAGTACTTATTTTTATATTGGGATTTACTTCAAGTCCATTGTCCCTATTGAACTCTCTCGCTCTCGCTCTCTCTGTGTCTCTCTGTGTCTCTCTCTCTCTCTGTCTGTCTGTCTGTCTGTCTGTCTGTCTGTCTGTCTGTCTGTCTCTGTCTGTCTCTCTCTCTCTCCCCCCCCCCCTCTCTCTCTGTCTCTGTCTCTGTCTCTCCCCCCCCCTCTCTGTCTCTCTCTGTCTCTCCCCCCCCCCTCTCTGTCTCTCTCCCCCCCCCTCTCTGTCTCTCTCTCTCTCTCCCCCCCCCCCCTCTCTGTCTCTGTCTCTCTCCCCCCCCCCCTCTCTGTCTCTGTCTCTCCCCCCCCCTCTCTGTCTCTCTCCCCCCCCCTCTCTGTCTCTCTCCCCCCCCCTCTCTGTCTGTCTCTGTCTCTCCCCCCCCCCTCTCTGTCTCTGTCTCTCTCCCCCCCCCCCCTCTCTGTCTCTGTCTCTCTCCCCCCCCCCCTCTCTGTCTCTCTCCCCCCCCCCCTCTCTGTCTCTCTCTGTCTCTCCCCCCCCCCTCTCTGTCTCTCTCTCTCTCTCCCCCCCCCCTCTCTCTCTCTGTCTCTCTCCCCCCCCCTCTCTGTCTGTCTCTGTCTCTCCCCCCCCCCCCTCTCTGTCTCTGTCTCTCTCCCCCCCCCCCTCTCTGTCTCTGTCTCTGTCTCCCCCCCTCTCTGTCTCTGTCTCTCTCCCCCCCCCCCCCTCTCTCTCTCTGTCTCTCTCCCCCCCCTCTCTGTCTCTCTGTCTCTCTCCCCCCCCTCTCTGTCTCTGTCTCTCCCCCCCCCCTCTCTGTCTCTGTCTCTCTCCCCCCCCCCCTCTCTGTCTCTGTCTCTCTCCCCCCCCCCCCTCTCTCTCTCTGTCTCTCTCCCCCCCCTCTCTGTCTCTCTGTCTCTCTCCCCCCCCCCTCTCTGTCTCTGTCTCTCCCCCCCCCCTCTCTGTCTCTGTCTCTCTCCCCCCCCCCCTCTCTGTCTCTCTCTGTCTCTCTCCCCCCCCCTCTCTGTCTCTGTCTCTCCCCCCCCCCCTCTCTGTCTCTGTCTCTCTCCCCCCCCCCCCTCTCTGTCTCTCTCTGTCTCTGTCTCTCCCCCCCCCCCCTCTCTGTCTCTCTCTGTCTCTCCCCCCCCCCCCCTCTCTGTCTCTGTCTCTCTCCCCCCCCCCCCTCTCTGTCTCTCTCTGTCTCTCTCCCCCCCCCCCTCTCTGTCTCTGTCTCTCTCCCCCCCCCCTCTCTGTCTCTCTCTGTCTCTCTCCCCCCCCCCCTCTCTGTCTCTCTCTCTCTCCCCCCCCCCCTCTCTGTCTCTCTCTCTCTCCCCCCCCCTCTCTGTCTCTGTCTCTCTCCCCCCCCCCCTCTCTGTCTCTCTCTCTCCCCCCCCCCCCCTCTCTGTCTCTGTCTCTCTCCCCCCCCCCTCTCTGTCTCTCTCTCCCCCCCCCCCTCTCTGTCTCTCTCTGTCTCTCTTCCTGGCTCATGGCTCTGCAGTGGTAGGACTGGAGAAGGACTGCAGCAGTAGCAGCAGAGAGTTTTCCTCTTTACGCTGATAACCTGACTTTGTTAGTCAATGAAATACGTGCGGCGTCTGAAGGCGCCGGTGTCTTCATTCCCCGCTCCTCGTCCCGCTCTTGATAAACGGCGGGCTGTCTCCTGAGCCAAGAGCTCGCTTTATATATTTTTTGACGTTTTTCGTGTTTAATGCATTGTATATATTATACGGCCTATCTTTATGCTGCTCTCTCCCCCCCCCCCCCCCCCCCCCTCTCTCTCTCGTTTTGCATTTCGTTTTAAAACCCTCAAACAGGGTTATTGATGCTCTCACCGCTGGTACATTATGCATTATTTGTTTGTAAGTACCATTTTTGCATACTGACGGTAACAAGAAAATGCATGTATAGAAATTCTAATATAAATTGACTTATGTGTGAAGGCACAGATTCTGCCAGCTAAGCTCTCCTGCAAATAATATATAGTGCTTTATGTCGCTAATCCCGGGGACCGCTGGCCGCGCCAGCGCTGAACAAAAAGAATCCCCGCACCTTTAGCTTTTAAAGACTTTTATCTGATATTACAAGAATGACAGATTGTGGCTCTTTCTACGCCTGTTATGTCTTGTTTCAGGGAGACCTGAGAGGGAGGGAGGGAGGGGGGGGGAGGGAGCACCAGAGAGGGGGTATTGATAAGGATAGAGTGTGTGGTGGGGGGGGCACTCCAACCTAATGCTACTTTATGACGCCCTTTTTCATTTAGCATGAACAGTTTTTACGATTCCATTTTCTAGCAGGAGGAGGTGTGTGGGGGGGGGGGGGGATTAGACTGAGACACTTTTCCGACGCGATGCGTTTCCGCCCAGCGCTGTAAAGGACTGTTTTATTGAAGGGAAAAAATGTCCTAACTGACTCAATTTATTGAATGTCAAAATCCAATTTTCTGACCAAAGGAATGTGTTCATAAACACTGCGTGGAGTGTGTGACCCTAAACGCTCCGGCGAAGACTATTATCTCAAGGTTCAAAGGTCAACAGCGGGAATTAATGTAAAAATGTTTTATATGCATAATCTCCCCAAATAATTAGCCTTTGCTCAATTATGGTAAATCACTTACAACAGAATAAACCTGAGTTGAATTCAGAAAGCCCTTTAATGTGTGTGTGTGTTTATATGTTTATGTGTGTGCATGTGTGTGTCTATTTGTGTGTGTGTGTTTGTGAGTGCATTTGTGTCTGTGAGTCAGTTATACTGTATGTTTGTGTGCTTGTGTTGGTGTCAATGTGTGTGTGCCATGTGCATGTGTGTGTGCACGTGTGTGCAGTGTGTGTGTGTGCAGTGTGTGTGTGCACGTGTGTGCAGTGTGTGTGTGTATGCGTCCATGCGTCCTATAAACCCACGTGTGGGTAAACGGCACGCTTTGAGACACACAGACCTGCGAGGAGGGTCTGTAAAACATATAAAAGAAGGCAATCGCACCAGCAGAACCCCCCCCACCCCCCCCACCCTCTACCTTTACAGCCTGTCCTCCCAGCTGCTGATGGCGCCATCGGCCTTTAAGCATCCTGGGGCCCCCCCGGAGCCGTACCCCGTCAGTCTGGCGTCCCTCAACAGGGTCCTGGGTGGTGTCTCTGTGTCCTCGCGCCTCGGTACCAGGGCTTTATAAGAGCCCTTACTGAGGGGCTCTGGAGGGATCGGGGGGGCCCTTTTGAATCTCTTTAAATTATTTTAAAGGCGGGGCCGAGGGCTGCCATGGCGTGATTTACTGCCCCCCCCCCCCCCCCCCGCCTCTCTGCTGGCTCCAGATTGATGCGTCGCTTCGTACTGCCTTTGCGTTTTTTTATGGCATCATCTTGTGTCCAGAAATGCGTCCTTCTCCCTCGACTAAAGAGCCTTTTAACTCCCCCCCGCTCCTCAGTAAACAGCGGTGGGGAAGATGTTTCAGCAGCTCTGGAATCAGACCCTTTTCAGGGATTTATCTCGAGGCGCGCTAATAGGATTCGGTGAAGAGTGTGTAAATATCGGCCGCAAACAAGGTTTTCCTTCCCCAATTCCCTTGTTTACCTCGATGAACACAATATACATATATATATATATATATATATACACCACGACGCCACATTGGTAATCAAACAAGAAGCCCCTTGAGGGAATCTTTATTGCCAGTCATTTATTAATCCTCTTCCTCGCAGCCTTTCAATAAAGCACAATGCTATTTTATGCTAAGTTTTAAAGAGGGCCGTCCGACAACAAAAGCGCCCGCAGTCGGCGAAGGAGTGGAGTCAGGAGCCCCGCGCGGCGCCGGGGCCAGACGCACAAGGACACGGCGGGGCCGGGACGGAGAGCGAGAGGACGCGGAGAGAGGGACGTTCATTTTAATTAAATGTTACAAAGTCTCCGGCCCCGGCGCTAATCCGAGCGGGCTCGCTGAGAAGGGCCTCGTTTAGGGTAAAACAAGATGACTGCGCTGTCCGTTATCACGAGGGCGACCGCCGAGCGGTGAAATGACTGATGTTTGTAAAAAGCGACATTTGTGTGCAGTAAGCACTTTGGTGAGGGATGCTCTGGAGTTTTATGTGCTGGTTCATAAAGTCGGAGCCTAATGCACCCTGACACTCTGTTTTGATATCATTACAGCATTATACTTGTCCTTTTTGAGTGAAAAAACGAGTACTTAGAAAGTCGAAATTCATAAATAAATTTATGTCAAACTGCACTTAATATTGATTTTGTTAGTGTAGAGATTCAATAATAAGGTACCGAGGGCATGAATATTTAAATATAATTTTCATTTCTGCATCTCCTAATGGCCTATTCTCTTCTACACTCAATTTAAACACAATTTGGAAACTGTAATGTATTGAAAATGACTGGAATCTAGCAATAAATCATAGATGGGATATCATGGACCTTTTTATACAATAGTTCAATATTAACCCTCGAGGGATTGGCACAATTAGATTTCAGTCTTTTTTTTCCAAACTTCTCAATTTTCATCTGACCGTCATTCCACCTGAAAGACTCTTTCCCCTCGTACTAATTTCCCAGTAGATATATATAAAATAATCCTAAATGCACTCCCCCTTCGCCTTGGGAGGCAGGCGGGAGGACTGGAGGGAGCACAGAGTTCAGTGAATGACAGAAGATCTTCTCCATCCGACTCGGCCGTTGGATCTTTGCTGGGAACGTGAGCGGCTCGGAGTCCGTCATTGTTAACAGCTAATGGGTAGAAGTAAAAAAAAAAACGAAGTTAAGAGTGATGTTCAAGGCAGCCGCTCCAAGCCGGCTAAATGCATGGAGCGCAGCCTCTAATAGGCATGTGGAGCCACGGTGTTAGATCCATATGATGCTTATCAATAATTCATTATTGGCTTGACCCTTTTGGAGGCATTAAGGTAATTCGAAGAGAAGTCCGTCTGTCCGGCCTTCCCGGCTCATCCCTTTCAAAGACGGACGGCGTTGCAGCAGCGTCCTTCTTTGATATCGTCAACTCGCTTAATCGCGGGCGTAAGCGTTTTCGGACATATGTAAATCAAAGCAGAGCGGGGTGTCATCGGATCCGACATAACGGGTGCAGGAGTTAGACGCCGGTTAAAGAACGACCTCCCCCCACAACAGACCCCCCTCCCTCCCAGAACGCCCCCCCCCCCACCAGGCAGATCCATAGTGGCAGCGACGGCACACAGCAGAGTTCACCGAGCAGATGCACACAGAGTTTGTGTGTGTGTGTGTGTGTGTGTGTGTGTGTGTGTGTGTGTGTGTGTGTGTGTGTGTGTGTGTGTGTGTGTGTGTGTGTGTGTGTGTGTGTGTGTGTGTGTGTGTGTGTGTGTGTGTGTGTGTGTGTGTGTGTGTGTGTGATGGGCAACTACTGTGTGGCCCGTGGAACTGCCGCCCCCCCCTTCTTCCTCCTCCCGGATCTGGATCCGACCACAGCTCATGTCCCCCCCCCCCCCCCCCTGATTCCAGCTGAGAGCAGTTTGTCGTTGGAACGTCGCTTCGTGTGTTCACGGCATCCCGCCCGAGGCCCATGTGTTCCTCGTTCTTTGAGGTAAAGAAAAAAAGGAAAGATATGAAAAGAAACGGCCGGTGTTCGGGATTAATAACTTTGCTTTTTTTTTTTCTTTCGCTGACAATTTTTATTTGTCCGCGTGTTGCGCAGTCACATGTGTGTGATCCGTCTCCAGCCCGCCCCCCCCCCCGCCCCCGTCCATGGACTTCATACGATACGATCTTATCCGAGGAATCTGCCGACTCATTTACAGCCAATAATATCGGGCGGAAACATGTCGAAGTAGTGGTAACGGAATCAATAGCGGGGCCTGGACCCGGCAGCGCGCTGGCTGTGTTATCATTTCTGGTGCTGACTCCTGCACTCCAGATCTGCATGGGGATAGGCGCCCTCTACCCCCGGTGCAGTAGGACTCCGCCGCGATTACCCCGCATCGTATTATGTAAAGGTGGCCTAGCCGCGGCGGCTAATGGCCTCGCTGTCTCCGTAAGTTATGGATGTAGCCCTTTGCTCTGCAGGGTCGAACATAAAGGCCCCTCTTTTTAATTCACCGTCACCCACGGTCAGGCTAAATGGCCGACGGCGGAATTGGAGAGCCGGCGGACTCCACTACACATGCACTTTGTTCCAAAAACGGCTATTGACATTGACTAAGGAGCCCGCTGTGCCTTTCCAGGGTGTTTTCACAAGGTAAAATACCCCATAGACGGAGGGAGTTGGCCCGCGTGCTTTGACTAATGCCTCACTCTGCGACATGAGGACGGCCTTAGCGGGGCTCTGGACGGGACGGGCCAGCGGTGGAGGGGGCGGGGGTAGTATGTAATGTTAAGTACCTGACGTAAAGTTACCTGTCCAGGCGAGGTCATTGGAAACCTCCACGTAATACATGGAAATTCTACATGGGTTGTTTTATATATATTATACAAATGCAGAGTGCTATATATATAGGCTAGATCTATGTTTTGATGGATGGATAAAGATGGCTGACCCGAATGTGTGTGACATCATGTGAAACCCTAATATAAGCCTATACATTAATATTTAAATACAAAGGTGCATTATTAGATGTGATTTGATATTATTGAATATTTATACACATAAATATATAAATACACACAGTGCTCCGCAGAGCGGAAGAGTACTAGGCTAAAGTAAAAGTGTGTGACTTTGATTTGATTTTTTAATACTTAACTCTTAAGACTATCAGTATTCGAGCTTGTATTTGTACATTATTTATGCTTTAATTTGCACGTACCTGTTAAAACTAAGTACCGGGCATTAAACTTTATGATTACTTAATGATAAAGGAACATTTATAAGATACCTAAAACCACTGAGGGACTGCACTCTGTGAGACGGAGGGGTTGCTCGTGCCCGGCCTCACTGACGATGGCAGCGGCTCAATAATTTATCCCTGTTCCTCCCCCTCCCGCCCCCCTCCAGAAAGGCATTGTTAGAAAGAGCCGAAAGCGGGCTAATTTAAATGCCCTACGCGTAAACATATATCTGACACAGTGGTTAATGTTTCCAACATATGGACTTTATAACGCGGGCCTAGAAGCCACTCGTGTTAATTGTGTTCTGTGCCCTGGCATTGTGCCGTCAAACAAAGACGCAGGCCACTGCTTTCTGCAGCCCAACACTGATTACAAATGTTGCTGAATCCTGATCTCTCGCGTTTCTGAGCACTTCGTCTTTTTCCCCCCTCCTCCTTGAGTAGATTATAAAAAATTGATAATTCTGTGTAATAGCCTCATTTCCGTCGGTTTTCATATTTGAATCCTGTTTTAAGGAAAACACGGCGCATTAATCAAATATGACAGAACAGACTCCTAATGCGATCACGTCAGGGAATATGAATTGCAAATGTCTCGCCGACCCCATCCCCTCCACTGAAATTTACTTCCATTAACGCTACAAAATAAAATAATCATGACCGCTTTAAACAGGAATCAACGCCACAGAATGGTCTAGAATCGGGTCTGAGCGAAAAAGGTCTACATCCTTTACATGCTTTTCATGAGAAACGAAGACGCTCTGTTCTGTCGAACAAGTGCCGACACCAAGGGAGCGAGGTCGACGACAGGAGACAAATGGGACGAGACGGACTTTAACTACTAACTCCTTGTTTCGTCTCCTTGTTCCGTCTCGCGTTTATGTTCTATGTTCTACCGTTTATGTTCTAAGTTCTAGCGTTTATGTTCTATGTTCTAGCGTTTATGTTCTAAGTCCTAGCGTTTATGTTCTAAGTTCCACCGTTTATGTTCTACCGTTTATGTTCTAAGTTCTAGCGAAACGAGGTCCGTCTTCTTATGTCAACACCACAGGGTTTTTCTTCGCCAAGATGGCGTTCTCTCCGGGAGCCACGATACGCGGTCTCAGTCTGTGACGCCTCGTCCGCGGGGGTGACGCGGTTAGGGCCCTCGGGTTCCTAACCGGGCCCCCGGGTTCCTAGGTGGAGAGAGATGGTTCCTAACCACTGCCCTCGTCTGTTAACTGGGAGTAACTTAGATCCACACCAGAGAGAGCCGCTGTATTTATAGGAATAATATGTAACTGCTTTGTTATTAGAGGAGCGCCTGCCTCAGCCTCCCTGGGGTATCGGGCATGATGCATTATGATCCGCTCTACTTTAGATCTATATGGGGAATGCATTTATGGACTAAACATCTCTCATGTATCATTAGCAGTCCAAAGTTTTCCTTTAAGAGATTGGGCGCGAGCATTTCGGAGACATTCGCTTGAAATGGAGAGGCACCTTTCAAAACAAGTCAATATCCAGCAGGGAGGAAAGGGTTCTAATTAGATTCATCTGCCTCTTGGATCAATGTTTTCCTAGGGATGTGAGTTATAAAGTTAGAGTGGGGCATAAATAATCAAAACCGAATAAACACTGGGTGTTGGGAGAAATGCGGCTGAAAGTGCTCATAAAATCTCAGCTCAGCATGCAAAAGCTGAATGAATATTTAAAGACGAGGAAGGAAAGAAAATAGACCAGGTCGGAAAAATAAAAAAGGGCAGTTTCTAAAAAGCCCCGACCTTGACTACCGGAGTGGTGAATCCTTTAGAGGGTACCTTGGCCATACTTAGCGAAAAGCAGATAATTTGTTAATGTCACGCACTTGTTGGAAATGGCAGATAAATGGATTTCAGCCGTTATTTGCCAGCCTAAGTGAAGCGAAGGAGGAAGCAGAGCCGAGAGGACGAACCCGGTTATGACTGATAAGTGTCTAAAAGCTAATGAAGGCTGGCGGGGCCAAGGTCAACGACTGCAGCGAGAGGCCGCACGCCGTCCGTGGCCCGCCGGCCCGGGACGCAGGAAATATACATCGAGCTTTTAACACCTTGAGACACGGGAGGGACCGCCGAATGAAATATGGCCGTGTAATGGCTTTTTAATGACGGCCTCCCAGCCCCCTGTTCTGGCCTGGGATTGGAACTCAGAGGTGAACCTTGGTATGGCCGCGCTAAGTGCTTGTAATGCACAGTAACTTCTGGCCGTCCTGCTGGTCGGAGACAGCTCCGGCCCCCCGGGAAGGATGGGGCCGTGTGGGACGGGCCCCCTGCCAGAGAGGAGGACACCGTACCTCCGTGTGGTCCCCCCCCCCCCCCCCCCACCCAAGAGCAGGCTCCGTGCCGGGGTCCGCGCGGGCCCCAGGGACCCGGGGCCCTGAGCCCCTAATGGGGGAGCGGGGGCCGACGGGTGGCCCTGGGGGGATTGATGGGGAAAGTCAACGCCCATACATTGAGACGTTGGGGGGGGGGGGGGGGGGGGGGGGGGTGGAAGTGGGGAGTGGATAAAATAAAAGCCCACACGGATTCACTGACCTTCTGCTGTCAAACAGGACTCTGATAATGCAACGAGACGGGGTGGTAATTAAAAAATAACCAACAACCAACGGAACATTATCTGGGCTCAATCCGGGAGGGGGGAGGGAGGGTCTCTCTCTCTCTCTCTCTCTCTCTCTCTCTCTCTCTCTCTCTCTCTCTCTCTCTCTCTCTCTCTCTCTCTGTCTCTCTCTGTCTCTCTCTCTCTCTCTCTCTCTCTCTCTCTCTCTCTCTCTCTCTCTCTCTCTCTCTCTCGTTCCCTCTCCCTTCCACCACCACATCTGTGCTTAATGTCATCTAAAGACCCGTATTACACCCCAATTAGATAGCACTCTTGTTTCCTTACATCAAGGGCTTGACTCCACTAGCTTGTCACCCTCCCTCTCCTAATCAATTTCATTACTCCAGTTACCGCCCTCTCCCTCCCCCCCCCCCCTGGCCCCGGCCCCCCGGGAAAGCTGTGCCCTTAAACTTCAGCTCCCAGCTCGGGGCGATCAATAGGCCTCGCTGTCCCTGCCAAGGTTCCATTTAAAGTTCATTTATTTCGAGCCATCATATAAAACAAGACGGAGGATCGACGCGGCCACACTTTGTTCCGTCTGACGGAGGATTTCCAGCGCGACACCGGGTTCCTGCGCATGTCCACGCTCCCGCCCGCAGGAAGCCGCGAGGCCCGCTAAAGCGTCCACTTCCTGCCCTCCACTTCCTGCCCTCCACTTCCTGCTCCCGATGCTACGCGGTTGGCGGTCGGCGTGCGTGTTAGCAGTGTGCGGTTGGTGTCGGCGTGTATTGATTAATATATTTTTACATATATCTATTTGCGTAGTTTTTCACACCTCATTTGAATGTTGTGTAAAATAAGAAAGTAAACGTAAAGATTCTGTTGGGATAATATATATTATAGATATGATCATTCAAAAACACTTAGGCAGTCTTGTTATCCTGCTGGTCTGAAGTATCTGAACCGTGGGGGTGCTGCGCGGACACATTACCCCGTCTTTCACGTCGCTGCAAAAATCAATTGCATTTTTCAGGAGGCAGTAACACCGGGCGACATGAAGAAACTCTTAGAGGCGTTTGTTAGTCAGGCGCTTCATTTTAATTACACCTTCCCATACAGAAAGGACGTGTTGGAGACAACTCCTCCAGCTCCCCGATGGATCACATCCATACCATGTCCCCGTATTTTCACCAGTTAATTAATTTCAATGATTAATGGAATATAGCCAGGACCGTCTCTTCCATTACACACTTTATTTGTGAAGTCTATAGAGATGCAAAGCCTTAGTGCACAATTATATACAGAATTAAAGAATCTTAAATATTCATAAGGGTTATATAGGCGACGGTTGTGGACGCGTGCGTCTCCAGTCCTTCATTAAGCACCACCTTCATTTGTCATTCAGGACAAACCAGTGGCACGGTTTTGGAAATCTAATGATGATCATTTGCTTTCAATAACCGGAATGAGGCCCCGATCTCCATGAAGCTGGCCCCAACTGCACAGAACCGAACCTGACCCCCGGCCATCCTGATGTGGACTGTGCTTCCAGGGGCGTTGAACACGGCAGTCCACTCTCCAACCGGCCGGCTCCGGGTTCGATCCCCGATGTCTGCAGCCATACCTGTAGGCCTCGTGGAGATCATCACCAAGATGACTGGTTAACCCTCCCTAATTACCTCCATCTGTAGTCACCGAAAGCCGCGTTGGAACGAAGCCTCTCCTAGATAGTAAACAGCTTGAATCCACTACCGTTGATGACAGCCGTTTAGAACCCAGAATGGATTGAGAAACACACACACACACACACACACACACACACACACACACACACACACACACACACACACACACACACACACACACACACATCAAAGATGCAACGGCGCAGACTCTGCAAAGTTCACCCGGCGTTTGGGTCTTCTTTTCCCGTCTCCATTAATTGAAACTGTCAGTAAATATCAAAGGATCCCCGTCGCAGGAACGCCAGCGGCCCGCCTGAAGGTCAGCCCAGCTGACCCTCCTCTCCCCCCCCCCCGCCCCCCTTAGAGAGGAGGATCAAGACTCACCCCCAGGGGAGACTCCCCCCCGGAGGAGACTCACCCCGGGGTGAACGACTCTCCTCTGCCCCTCAGTCTGACTGTAGGAACCTGTTTTTGAAGCGCCTTCCTCATGGTTATTTGTGACGTTAATACCGGTCCTCGATACTTCAGTGTGCGCTTTGATCAGCTTCCTCACGGAGAGCCAGTGAAGACACTACAGGTGAACACGAGACAGGTGAACACGAGACAGGTGAACACGAGACAGGTGTACACGTTACAGGTGAACACGTTACAGGTGAACACGTTACAGGTGAGGACGTAACAGATGAACACGTTACAGGTGAACCCGTTACAGGTGACCACGTTACAGGTGACCACATTACAGGTGAACACATTACAGGTGAACACATTACAGGTGAACACATGATGGAACTGAAGGGGAACAGTGAGAGCCTTTTGGACACTAGACACAGAGGGGGACAGAAGACGTTGTATTTCAATGGGTGCATTCTGTCGTGAAGTGATAGCCGCGTTACTGAAGAGTAGAAATACAGCAGCTTTCAGTAGCTGTGAATGACCTCAGTCTGTTCACAACCAGAGAGCTGGTCAACTGCAGCCCTTCAGTTAAACAGATACAAACCCGTCTGTGCAAAAACGTAACGATATGCAACATATGTGGTGCTGCCGGGTCGCTTCGACACCCAATATCCACCAAATATGAACAGAATAGATACAGAGTGAATAGATACACGGACCGAAAGATAGAACCACAGGCAAACAGATGAGATAGATAACATAAAGAAATGATACAATAATCAAACCAACCTAAAAACAACCACCACTAACCAACTCCATTACACAGCACAATCCATCCCACTCTGAACCAACACACACACATACACGCGCACACGCACACACGCACACACACACGTGCGCGTGCGGCCCGGCCAGCAGAGGCCTTGGCAGAGGGAGGCCGTCTCTGGGAGTGATTTCTCCAAAGCTGGCCCAAATGAAGCATCTTGTTTTAATCAGGGCTCCTGGCTGCACTGGGAGCCCGGGAGGACTTGGCAGTCGTGGCACTCGTACAAAATACACAAATATTTCCACAGTAATTATGTGTCACGTTAAACAAGCAATTGAGGGCTCTGGCGGAGGCTGTGTTTTGAAGGGGGGGGGGGGGGGGGGGGGGGGGGGGGTTGTAAAGGATGGGGAGGGGGAGAGGGGGAGGAGAGGGCGTGGGGGGGGTTGGCGCATGAAAGAAAATAACCCAAACCATGGAGTGTTGCTTGAATGTGATGGAATTCGGTGTGATACCGACGAGACAAATTGGTCGGACATTGATCGGCGTACGGGTTCGGCTCTTTCTTTGGTTTCCTCCGTCGAGCCGCGAAACAGACGGCACAGGAACGGTGAACGCTCTCTCTCTCTCTCTCTCTCTCTCTCTCTCTCTCTCTCTCTCTCTCTCTCTCTCTCTCTCTCTCTCTCTCTCTCCAGGACTTCAAAGGGAGGGGGAGGTTCAGCCGAGGGGGCTAAGTAATTGTGAGATCAGTGACTTTAGCTTTTCTGCGGTCTCCAGGTTTTATAGGCCCGTTTGTAAATCTACATTGGCATGGGCGGCTGGGAATAAAATATGGTGGCTGTCTCGCCCGCTGGAAAGGGAAGGAGAGAAGGAAGGAGGGCGCACATGAGTGGAGGGCTTCCTCGGTGGCGCTACTTAGCTGGATTACAAGAGGAAGCAGAGGGCCCCTCCTGGAGGCAGAGGGCCCCTCCTGGAGGCAGAGGCCCCTCCTGGAGGCAGAGGGCCCCTGCTGGAGGCAGAGGGCCCTCCTGGAGGCAGAGGGCCCTCCTGGAGGCAGAGGGCCCTCCTGGAGTCAGAGGGCCCCTCCCTGAGGCAGAGGGCCCCTGCTGGAGGCAGAGGCCCCTCCTGGAGTCAGAGGGCCCCTGCTGGAGGCAGAGGGCCCTCCTGGAGGCAGAGGGCCCCTGCTGGAGGCAGAGGGCCCTGCTGGAGGCAGAGGGCCCCTCCTGGAGGCAGAGGGCCCCTGCTGGAGGCAGAGGGCCCCTGCTGGAGGCAGAGGGCCCCTCCTGGAGGCAGAGGGCCCCTGCTGGAGGCAGAGGGCCCTGCTGGAGGCAGAGGGCCCCTGCTGGAGGCAGAGGGCCCCTCCTGGAGGCAGAGGGCCCTGCTGGAGGCAGAGGGCCCTCCTGGAGGCAGAGGGCCCCTGCTGGAGGCAGTGGCTCCTCATTGGTTCGTTGGGTCTCAGGTCGGAGGCAGTGGCTCCTCATTGGTTCGTTGGGCCTCAGGTCGGAGGCAGTGGCCCCTCATTGGTTCGTTGGGTCTCAGGTCGGAGGCAGTGGCCCCTCATTGGTTCGTTGGGTCTCATGTCGGAGGCAGTGGCTCCTCATTGGTTCTCTGGGTCTCATGTCGGAGGCAGTGGCTCCTCATTGGTTCTCTGGGTCTCATGTCGGAGGCAGTGGCTCCTCATTGGTTCTCTGGGTCTCAGGTCGGAGGCAGTGGCTCCTCATTGGTTCTCTGGGTCTCAGGTCGGAGGCAGTGGCCCCTCATTGGTTCTCTGGGTCTCAGGGGGGCTGGTCTGGTGTGAGGCCCGGTCTGTCTTCAGGAGACACACGGTAGCGCTCGGACCAGCGGGGCGTCAGGTGGAAACACGTACGCTAGTGCTTCTGCTGAGCTACTGGAGTGGGCCAATGATACGACACCTTACACTGTACAACAACAGGCCCAGCCAATGATACGACACCACACACTGTGCAACAACAGGCCCAGCCAATGATACGACACCATGCACTGTACAACAACAGGCCCAGCCAATGATACGACACCATACACTGTACAGCAACAGATAACCGACCGAGTGACAGACAGACAGACAGACAGACAGGTAAGAAAGTAGGCAGGCTGGCAGGCAGACAGACAGATCGACACACAGACACCAAAGAAAACTAAACTAAACTAAATGAACACAAAACCAAACTCCAGAGCAGTAATCACCTCATTGACTCCCTGACGACAGCGGGGCTCAGAGCTTCCTGATAAACCATAAAGCCGGCTGCACCATTTCCTGCTCTAAACGCCCAGCGCACCTTGATTTACCTGGCCAGAGGAACGCTCTAATGGCTTTGTGAATGTCACGTTGAACAGCTTAACCGCGGTGGAAGCAACACAAAGGAGCCAACATCCAACAGGTTCCTCCGGTTATCGGGCGATCAGATCCAGAGATGAACGCCACTTCAATACTCCCCCCCCCCCCCCCCCCCCCAAGCCAAGCCGTGGAGTGACATCACACGTCCACTAGAATATGCTCATTAGCCAAACCGGGCTCGCGCTAGATCTCTGCATGCCTATTAGTGCGGAGCCCATCACATGACGGTGATTCATCACAAATATTAGCTTTGACGGGGACACTGTCTCGGTACACTTTCAGTGCTGCCGTGACAACCGTTAAATCACCTGCGACACCGCAGCTCTGCCCTCGCGCTCGCTGTGTGTGTGTGTGTGTGTGTGTGTGTGTGTGTGTGTGTGTGTGTGTGTGTGTGTGTGTGTGTGTGTGTGTGTGTGTGTGTGTGTGTGTGTGTGTGTGTGTGTGTGTGTGTGTGTGTGTGTGTGCTATGCTATACCTTAAGCTATAGCCCACTGTCGCCCCACCACACTACTCTCTGCTGCAGGCGATGTCCTGGTTCTGATTCTTAATGCATCGTGTCGTTGTTTAACTGTAAATGTCTGGCACAGAGATGGAAACCAAATGAAGCTCATATCCTGCATTCTTTAGTGTTTGTATTTATGTGGCCTTTTGTTTTTCTGAGTGAGGTTGGGTGTGAGAGATAGATGGTCAGAGACAGGGACAGACAGACAGACACAGATCATCACACAGAGAGACAGGGACAGACGGACAGACAGACAGACAGACAGACAGACAGAGAGACAGGGACAGACAGACAGACAGGAAGACAGAGAGACAGGGACAGACGGGCAGACAGACAGGAAGACAGAGAGACAGGGACAGACGGACAGACAGACAGGGACAGACAGACAGGCAGGAAGACAGAGAGACAGGGACAGACAGACAGACAGACAGACAGACAGACACAGATCATCACACAGAGAGACAGGGACAGACAGACGGACAGACAGACAGAGAGACAGACAGACAGAGATCATCACACAGAGAGACAGGGACAGACAGACGGACAGACAGACAGACAGAGAGACAGGGACACACAGACAGGCAGCAGGCAGAGTAAGAGAGACTGCGACAGAAGTATTTGTCTAATTTCAAATCAGCCATGATGGTTGTGGTGGCCCCTACAGATGGGCCCTGACAGTCTTACTCACACTTGCTCCGTTTGCCTCAAAAACAGAAGTGTTCCTGAGGTGCGGGCCCTATTTATCTCACTCCTCTCCTTTCGGTTTTCCGCTGCTATTTATGACACATTTAGGAACCACTCTGGGAGTTGAGGTAGGGGAAGTAAACAGTGGGGCCCTGATTCCATTTTTTATTGAAATGCTGACATTGTCTGCGCCAAAACCCCTGATTTCCCTTTCCACCCCGCGCTCACAAAGACCACTATCCCACGTGCCTCCACAGATGGCAGGAAAAGGTATTTACCTTTTGAAGCTGTTGTCTTGGGCTTCCTCCGCTCCATTATTTAGAATATCTTTGGTCGGATGTTGTTTATTGTTATGAATTTTGAGGAAAACCGGCGGTGCAAAGCATTAAACATTTCTCTTGACGTCTCCCGAACTTTGGCGGGGGAAATTCGAAAGTTTGACGTTTCAAAAGTGAAATAACATTTATAAGAATTGATATGCAGTAGACAAGTAGCCTATGCATTAATAAATGATATTCCGCCTTGATGTTAAGAATACATTTGTTAGAAAGCCTTTCACATGGGTTGATATCAATTGCCTTTTCGAATATCCATAATTGCTTTTGGAAACCTTTTTAAAACTTACCATCGAGAAGGGATAAAAAGGTTGAATCGAGCAATCTCAGAGTGGAGAGAGACGTTCTCAAAGCGGCCAATGGGAGGCGCTTTAGCCGTGCTTTATGCAAACTCCCAGGTTACAGGGAACTCAGAACGTCTCCTCAAACACAACTCACATCCATTTCTATACTTCAGATATCCTTCACGGTTTCTGTTAAAAAAAAGTCATCATTTATGAGGCTATCGCAATAAAAGAATGAGGGTAGCTGTAATTAATATGTGTCAATTAGGTGTTTTTATTATAGTATAAATACGCTACAGACAAAGAATGTGTTGTATTTTCTATAGGGAGAAAATAATGCTTTTCTTATAAAGTTGTTAAGACATTTCGTTTAAATGATTCCATTACCTGGAAGTGCACGAATTAAATTACGTTTTT
>NC_079412.1:28534754-28577254 GCF_026213295.1 Gadus chalcogrammus | reverse complement strand
AACTATATCAGCAACACTGCGCTGGGCTTATCAATCGCCGTGGATTGGAAACTTTGTTAAAGGTTTTGAATACAACTTTCTATTTTAAATGTTAAAAAAAATATATAATAATAATTATAGATTGGTTGTCTTGACCCCAATCCTGCTTGTGTCTCTCACAGGCGTCTTTGTCCTCCACCGATTGACCCGTGGCGTCTGTCGTCCTGCGTCTGTCCATCTCTGAGCCCCCGGATCTCTGAGCCCCCGGATCTCCCACTTGTTAATATCCCCCAACGTTTATGGATTTTCCAGTTGCTCCTCTGTTCATAAACAGGCATTTCGACCCCCCCCCCCCCCACCACCCTCCTTGTGCGTCAGAGTTTGCTCTGAAGCAGGAATTCGGAGCTCTGAAAGTTTATAAATACGCCTTCTATCAAGTTCCCCCAACAGGTGCGACCGGCCGTCCTAAAACTGAACACTTTCAGTGTGTGCGGCGCAGCTAGCTGGAGCTAGCCTGGCTTTGGTCACTCCACTGGAGCTGGAGAAGTTAATTACACAAAAACATTTTGAATGGATTCTTAAGGCTCCCTTAATAACGACAACACAAAAGCTGCTTTGGCAAGGGCGGTTCTGTCTGGTTCTGGCCTCGCTGTAGGGGAGCTTGAGGTATTGAACCAGCCTTTCAAGGATAGCACTTGTCCTCTCTCATGAAGTGGGCACTGTTTGGCATTCAGTGTGGATTTCTTAGTCACTTAGGTCATGTTTAACAGCTGGACCTAACGTTGGATTACATTTTTTTTGCGGTTTGTAGTTTATTATTTGGTGATTATGATTATTTCAGAATGTAACACACACACACACACACACACACACACACACACACACACACACACACACACACACACACACACACACACACACACACACACACACACACACACACACACACACACACACACACAGAGACACACACACACACACACACACATGGTGAAGTATGCTCATGCTTGCCTTCTTTTGGGCTAAAAGTGCTGCATGTTTTAACAAGGGAGTTTTCAACTCGAGAAAAAGGCTTGCTTCAGAAGACTCCCCTATATAACTGCCACAAAGTTATAAATTACTTTTATATGTAATCATGATGAAGCTCTGTGCTATCTGGCAGCACGCCGGTATGTGGTTAAATGTGAGCAGATAATAACATTGATAGAAGCCTTGGCCCTCAGAGAGGGATCTCCCTGGCCGTGCGTCCGTGTGCGGTTTCATTTCATAAACCGACAGGACCCAAACAAAGACACTGTGCACGACTTTGAACAACTTCTGGACCTTGATCATCATCATATCACATATGGATTCCTGCTGACGAGGTGACGCCCTCCCCCGGCCCCCCACCCCCCCCCGCCCCCTCCCACATAATGAGGTCAATTTCATCATCCCAAATCTCAAATGAAACGATGAGGGACTTTTTTGAAGGCTGGTTCCAGAGGGGTGGGAGGGAACCTGAGCCGGTGGGTAATGGTGGGTAAAATGTGCTCCTCCGTGTCACTAGCATGTCCTTAAACGTCCCTCCGTGCCCCCCCAACCCCCCCCCCTGTCAGCCGAGACCGCTCACAGAATTCGGAGCAGGTGAGCCAAGAATGAAAGCTGGCAGGATTACTTTACATTAATTCAATCAATTATTCAAATGTCTCCGTTGGCTTCATGATAACTTGACCGGGTGTGGATAATCGTGATCCCCATACCCCAAAGTGTACCGCACGCACGCCGACACAAACACACACACACACACGCACACACGCATGCACTGGGCCGGCATGCACGCTAGCTTGCCTAAAATGTGCGGGATCCCTTCCAAAATAAAGGTCACCTGTGTGTGTGAAGAAACAAAACACAACGTTCAGCTAAACGTTCACTCTTCTCACTATGAACTCCCTGTAACTCGAACCTTACCGCCACGCTAGCCTCACTAGCTTAATGTGCTAGCCTCACTAGCTTAATGCGCTTGCCTCACTAGCTTAATGCCTAAGCCTCACTATCTTAATGCGCTAGCCTCACTAGCTCAATGCGCTAGCCTTACTAGCTCAATGCGCTAGCCTTACTAGCTTAATGCACTAGCCTCACTAGCTTAATGCGCTTGCCTCACTAGCTTAAGCCTCACTAGCTTAATGCGCTAGCCTCACTAACTCATTGCGCTAGCCTCACTAGCTCAATGCGCTTGCCTTACTAGCTCTATGCGCTAGCCTCACTAGCTTAATGCGCTTGCCTCACTAGCTTAACGCGCTTGCCTCACTAGCTTAACGCGCTAGCCTCACTAGCTCAATGCGCTAGCCTCACTAGCTTAATGCGCTAGCCTCACTAGCTGAATGCGCTAGCCTCACTAGCTCTATGCGCTAGCCTCACTAGCTCAATGCGCTAGCCACACTAGCTCTATGCGCTAGCCTCACTAGCTTAATGCGCTTGCCTCACTAGCTT
This sequence comes from Gadus chalcogrammus, assembly GCF_026213295.1. Taxonomy (NCBI): domain Eukaryota; kingdom Metazoa; phylum Chordata; class Actinopteri; order Gadiformes; family Gadidae; genus Gadus; species Gadus chalcogrammus. Next base: position 28,574,806 of record NC_079412.1, on the reverse strand, counting down.
AACGCGCTAGCCTCACTAGCTCAATGTGCTAGCCTCACTAGCTTAATGCACTAGCCTCACTAGCTTAAAGTGCTAGCCTCACTAGCTGAATGCGCTAGCCTCACTAGCTCTATGCGCTAGCCTCACTAGCTCAATGCGCTAGCCACACTAGCTCTATGCACTAGCCTCACTAGCTTAATGCGCTTGCCTCACTAGCTTAACGCGCTAGCCTCACTAGCTCAATGTGCTAGCCTCACTAGCTTAATGCGCTAGCCTCACTAGCTCTATGCTCTAGCCTCACTAGCTGAATGCGCTAGCCTCACTAGCTCTATGCGCTAGCCTCACTAGCTCTATGCGCTAGCCTCACTAGCTCAATGCGCTAGCCTTCAGCCATTGTCACAGGCCCCAGATCCTGGTCCGGGGTCACTGATAAGCAGTGCAGGGAGCAGGCAGCGAGCGGGGGCGTTCTGTACCTAGGCAAACAAGCGCAGGAAGCACAGGGCGCCCTTTGTTCACCCGGGACTATAAAGAGTGTCAAAAGCTAATAAATATTTTAGAATTAGGTGTGTGTCAGGGCCTTCTGTATCCAGCGTCTGCTCTCTGCTGTCCCTCCCAGGGAAACAGGTGCGGCCGCACGGAGGAGAATTTCATTTCAAAAATAGCGTTTAGAATTGTGTTCCTCCTGGAGTCCTTCTCTGGGAGAAATCCTCATGTAATCGCACACCGCTGGTTACTGAAAACTCCTAAAGTTGATCCCCAGGGACATATGGCAGCTTATGGTGTGTGTGTGTGTGTGCGTGTGTGTGTATGCACGCCTTTGTGTGTGTACGTTTGTGTGTGAGTGTGCACGGCCACTAGTGTCTGTGTGCGTTTGTGTGTATGTGTGCCTTTGTGTGTGTGCGTTTGTGTGCATGTGTGCGTGTGTGTGTGTGTGTGCGTGCGTGCATGCGTGAGCCAACACAAGAAGACGCTCAAACACAACGGTATATCTCTGAATGACTGGAAATCAAATAATTTGTCAGAGAAACTGATCTGTCGGCTGGCGCGACCGTCATCACTTCTGCTTTATTTGCATTTGCCGAGAGAAACCATAAATAAACAGAGGAGGATGAAATGACCTCATTTCCTTCAGAGACCGCGGCGAGCACAATATCAAAGTCCTGCAATCTCCCTGCACATTCACAATGCCGAATTAAAATGTGTCTATGAAAGGCTAATATCGTTGACATTGTCTTGTGATGGCTCTGTCGAGATGGGCTCTGTTTATTCTCATCATTAGTGCCTGTGTGAGCCCCCCCTGTAACCCGCAGCATCTTGTTTTCATTTGATTTATTTAATAATTTGTTTCTTTTTTTTGTCTGGCCACCGAAAGCCGCTGCCGCCGCCCGCCGCATACGTACAGCATAATGAGAGATATGGCAATTAATTTTCCTTTAATCAAGGTTGAAATGAAGTAAATTGGTGCAGCTTGGCCGGCCCCTCATTTTCTATTTTTGCAGTGATGCAAAACAAATACGCTAAAATGATGGCCCGGCTCACCTTCTGTAATTAGAAAGCGTGAACGATCAGTGGGAGACGATACGTAATACTCAGGCCTGCCTGCTCGCCCGCTCTCCCCTGAGATCAGATTCCAGCTCTTTTGAAACAGATCACCATGTATTTCTTTCCTTGGCTCTTCTAATTTGTATGTTGTCCCCCCCCCCGCCCCCCGTCATACAGATAGAGGGAGCGGTTCAACGTGACTTTGACTCCGATGTTGTTGTAATTCCCACTCAAATCTTATTAAAGAGCCCAGCTGTGAAAGACCTCGCTGACTCCACACATTCCCATTAACTATGTTGTTGTGATATCTGTCTCCCGAGCTGATTAGGAATTTATTAAAATTAGATTTTAACCCGGCGTGGCGTTGGAACCGGCCGCCGTGAGGCCCAGTGACCCGCCCCGGGCAGGAGGGTCGCTCCGTACCGCCCGGGACATGTGGATGTGTGTAAGATCTCCTGGGGTTTGGCCACCAATACAATAACTACTTACTCGAGGTAAATACTCTAAGTACTTAATGCTCTAGTTCCACTAGTTATATTCTACTAGTTATTTTGATTAGATTATTGTAAAGATAGGGTTAGGGTTAGTACCCTATGCTCCTCAATATAGCTTCTGATAAATAAATACTTCAGGATGTAGCACACCCCGGTTGTTTTGGTCCCAGTTTGGATTCTGTTATTCTGTTATGCAATCTGGGAGGACCCACACCTTCATTTCCTGTTGGAAGTGATTAAGGAAGTTACCACCTACCTCTTATTGTCCACAAAATAAATATATATGAAACGTGATGTGCTCAGGAAAAAACCCATCACCATTAGCTGAAGAATCGTTCAAATAGTTAACATTTATCTTTTCGTGTTGAGCGCTTAGTGGGAAGGTTTGCGATAAAAGGCAGAATAAATATTCTCCACTTGGCCATATTTCAGCTGAAAGGAGACGGCTAGTGGTTTTTACTTGGCGTGGAGTTGAGATATCAACCTAATCACTCAACAAGTGACTTTTCCCTGCCGGGCCATGAGAAATATATTATATCCCTTCAGTTTAGTCATTCACACAGTGCTGTGTGTGTGTGTGTGTGTGTGTGTGTGTGTGTGTGTGTGTGTGTGTGTGTGTGTGTGTGTGTGTGTGTGTGTGTGTGTGTGTGTGTGTGTGTGTGTGTGTGTGTGTGTGTGTGTGTGTGTGTGTGTGTGAGAGAGAGAGTATGTGTGTGTGTGTGTGTGTGTGTGTGTGTGTGAGAGAGAGTATGTGTGTGTGTGTGTGTGCGTGTGTGTGTGCGTGTGTGTGTGTGTGTGTGCGTTCCCCTTGGTTTCTTCATATGCAGTGTGCATCTGTTGCACACCAAATGCAGCTCAGCGCGGGCCTTCAAACACAAGGCTGGGTTGATGAGGCCTCTGCCAAAATATATACAAAGGGCTTGACACACACACACACACACACACACACACACACACACACACACACACACACACACACACACACGCGGCCTCAGCCCCTAAAGTCAACGCAAGTGGGTCGGGCCATGTTGACAGCTGTCCCCTCCTTCCTCCTCCTCACTCCTCTCCCCCCTCCTCCTCCTCTTCTCCCCCCCTCCCCCCCTAGATGTTCCCCATCACCTCTCAGAAACGGTTCAGTGTTTACCATACATAGGCAGCTGCCAGTGCTGCGATCGTCCAGGCGACAGCCGGCTGCTAGAGGACATTTATACATGTCTTTATCTAATTAAGGTGAATGCCAGCCCCCCCCCCCCCCCCCCCATGCAATGTGACTGGAAATAAGTTGACCTTGATGAGCCTCTTCGCTGGTGGTGGAGATTCAGAAGGCTTTCAGGAGGACCACGTGTTTTTCTGAGCGATTGATGAAAATGTCAGGGTCCCCCCCCCCCCCCCCTCCCCGACATGGCTGCTATTTACCTTGGTTTTATGTTCGGCTCTGATTCGAGGTTTTCTGTTATTCTAATTATGAGTCGATGTATGATTACAGTTGGGCTCATTAGATTATTATTTTTTTTGTTGCTTTAACCGCTTTTATACATTTGATTGCTTTTGCCGTTTGATTTAATTACGAATTAACCTGAAGTGTCTTTGAGCTAGACGGGAGCGAAATGAATCAAATGACATCACTATTCATACTTTGTTCCACGAGTAAATTTTTCTTTGGGGCTGTAAATGAATAGCGTCAGGCATGAGATTGAGGTCCTTTTTGTTGAGATACAGAAACCAACAACGTCAAAATAAGGAAATGGTTGCTTTGTCACGCGTTTATTCAGCACTGCCACTTGTTAGTTAGCTGATGCTGTACTGTCGTGAGAACGCAGTAATAGCATAGTTCTGTTGGTTATGGCTCACAGAAGGGCAGGCTGCCAATGTTTTAAATTAAAGTGAGTTCACACCCACACTGGAATTTCCCTTGAGGTCTGGGTTGGCTGGAAGGTTATTATGTTGGTAAACTTGTATTTAGAGAGATCCTGTAATATCATTTACATGTCAGATCATCTTCTATGGACTATTGGTATTTGGTATGAATCACATGTCCTCAACAAATATGTTAGGGCATGCGTCACTCGACAGGGGAGCGTTGACGGTTCCAAGGAAAACAAAAAAAGGACGCGACAATGCACACAACAGACGCTAATCTGGGCTGAAACGTCTGAAGAGGTCCGCCCTGTATCCACCCTGACACCATGATGTGGGTGGCTGTCGTATCACCGGTAGCCCAGGTGGTGAGGGGGGGGTCAGGGCAGAGCGAGGCACCCCCCCCCTCTCCCTGCTCTGAGCGCAGACGGATCGATGCACGGCGATAAATGGCCTGGATCATTACTGAATCAGGCCATCTGCACAACAATCGCATCGATTCGGCTTTTATTATTATTATTATTGGTGTTGTTGTTCTCTGTATCAGGGGGTTGCAACGCGTGCCTTCTGATGGATGGGTTCACTTCCTGTTTGATGGCCTCACTTCCTGTGGAGTTTGGCGCCGTAGGATGACTGTTACGGTGTTTCGTGTTTACGTCTTCCCGGGGTATGTTCGGGGCAGGAGGTGACTGATACTAGCCGCTATAGCTAACAGCTGGTGCTATATTTATCTGCTTTATTTACCGGTGGCATTGTGTTAACGGCTGGAGTCATCCTGGGGGGGGTGCTCAGAGGTGGGACGGCCTTAGACACATTGTCCAGGGCGACGTTGTCCACATGGAGGTCCACAGTATGTCACACCTCACAGATTGAACCTGAGAAGATTCTGCACGATGAGGTAACGCTGTGACGTTTAGTGTCAGAGCAGCGTCCACTGATTTATTTAACGACAAAGATACGAACGTTACACTGACTTTCAGAAAGAGAATAGCCTTATTGCAATCCTCGAATCATCTTTAAGAAGCTTGAGGGGGATATGTAGATTGGCATCCGTAGAAAATGTATGTAATTCATGAACAGAAGTACAAAATATATCAGTAAATCACATAATCGATATCGTAAATAGGACAATACTCGATAGATTAGTATAGGGAGAATAGCATTAGGTTTGATGATGTTGCTTCCAGCCACTGTGAGCAATCCCCATCAGCTGAGTCTGCCTCGTTAGTGAACTTTCATATTGATTTCCTTGATTCCTTATTATGTAGAGCAGGGCCCATCCCAAAACTGCTAAATGGCAATAATCTGTTTGTCGATAGCATGAGACACTGTAGAATTTAGATAAGGAAGCATTTAAAATTAAATACACTTACATAGTCTGCACCTTACAAAACTGATAGACTAGTGTTTTAGCCAGTGTTTTCCTGTGGGATGTGAGGAAATGTGTATTTGCGTGTAGGTTACACAATGTGTTTTGAGATTGTATCAACAAGAAATAATTAGAATGTCTCCCTTACATATGTGGGACTTTATAATGCAGTGTAAACATGTCAACTCAATTCAAAATAGATAGAAAGGCATTCACATTCAAATACTTATTTTTTTTATTTTAAAATCAGCGTTATGTGAGGTCATGATCACTCAATGTATGATATTGTTACCAACAATCATACTTACCTCCAAAAAATGTAACATAAGCTCAAGTACTATTATGATTTTACAAAAACATCACATGGTCCTGCCTTTAATAAGAAACGTCAAATAGAAAGTAGAGATCGCTTCCAGTTATGTTTATGAAAGATAGATTAAAAAAGTTAATGAATAAGGACGATTTTCAAATTCCGGTCCATATTTTCCAAACCACAGCGCGCTAACAGAGAAATTCAATTAAGGATCCTCTCCCCACTTGGAGCCGGTCTCCAGGGCACATCTTGCGGGCGACTCACCCTGTAAGAAATAAGAAAATGCCTCAATAAAAACATGTAAATCTGAAATAAAGCGACAACTTTATCCACGAATGCTGCCCAGTATACACATTTATCACCCGGGTCCTTTTACTTTGAAGTCAGCGAAAGACAACGAAGTGCAGGTAAGAGTTTCCCTTTCTACCCCCGAACTACTACGTGCGTATTTTCCACGGATACTAAACTAAAACGAGCGAGAAAGCTAAATCAAAGTGTTTCGGGGGAAATGTAGTGAGTTTGATGCTGAACGATCTCCCGAGACCCGTCTAGAAGGACACGAAACGAACACACGCCGGATGAAAGGCGACGAATCTCGGCTGTAGTTCCACACCGCGGCGCGCCGACGCGCCGTCACGGAGAACCTGGCTCTTGTCTCGTCTCCTGCAAAAACGCAAAACGGTCGGGATTGGGCTTTCCTAAAACTTTAATAAGACACCTGTGCCAACGCACCAGAGAACGGCTCAGACACAACAACCGCTCGCCGCGCCGTTCAGTTTGCAAACTGCGTTAGCGTTGAAACTTTTTCTGTGCACTTTTTTCCCTCTCTCTCCATCAGAGATGATGCACCATCCAAATGATGACAGATTAGCATACGGTGTGTTCAGCGTGGAAACCTGGCGTTATTTCAGTGTGCACCACCCGCCCAGGGACACGACCACCTCACGATGCCGTGCACCGAGGCATAAGACAACCTGCACGTCGCAGCCCCCCTGGTGTTTACCGTAGGAGGCTGAGTCTTTCCAACTCCTCTGGCTAGAGACACAGGCGACTGGCCCAATATTCATCACAACACTCGCATTTAGATGCAACTTTGAATGTGTAGGAACGTAATTCGCAGAGACCTATGCAAATGAAAGCCGATGCAATCGATATGCAAAGGCTTAATGCGGAAGCTGGAGATAATATTTCCACGGATATTTCTTTATCAATTGTTATTTTGTCTGCTGTATGCGCTTCCAGTGTCATGGCTTCTGGTGTCCAATGACACACAGGACTCAGATTTCCATTCGTCTTAATTTCTTTGTTTACACATTACAGTGGTGTAGAAAATACTTTCAATAATTGAAATAAAAGTGCATGGAGGCCTATACGGCATGAGCTATTGCCTATTTACACACACACACACACACACACACACACACACACACACAGTCCTTCCCCAGCCCTAATTCATCTCTTCTAACTTAAACGCCGAGCATCGCCGTGTCATCTCCAGAAGATATGGGCGTCAGGCTGAACTATTCATGACTTCAGTTGCTTTCGGGAGATTTATCCTCTTCTTTCCTGTATCTAATTCATGTGCGTATTCATCATGTTTAGTTAGTTCTGTCCTGCAGCAAAAAAAACAAACCTCAAACATATCACTTTGATCTAAAATATAATATATCATGTACCTGTTCAAGGAAATCTTCTAATCTTATATTCATTTATTAATGTCTGGATGTGCTTTCCGCTGCGTTTCCAGTTTTATTGTAACAGATAAAGGAGTGAATAGATTACTGGCACTTTGAAGCCAGAGTTATCATATTCTCGCCTGATCTTTCTCCTCTGCTAATTATTGTGTTGTTTTCAGAGCAAATATGTCATATCCATGGCGACCGGGCAGGTTTATTGTCTCCCCTGTGCAATAGCTCACATAAGTAATTAATTATCCCCCCCGTTCTTTCCTTCTGCTCTGTCTTTGCTTAAACAGATCATTCATGGAAAGCCGTCTCCCTGGCCTGCTAACGCGCTATATCACAAGGTAAACACACCAATGCTATTCTACATTCAACGCTTTGTAACGTCGGCTCTTTAAACGCAAGAAAAAGGCTGTGATATAATTCTTAAAAAAAAAGATGACGTTACAGGCATATACAGGGATGAATATGCTCGTTTGGATTGTATTCTGATGTGTTGATGACATACACACAGCAGACGCCAACAGACCTGGAGGTTAAACTTTAAAATCCCAAATCAACATGAAGCCCAGCGGGGATGGGAGGGTTGTTGAAGGGAGTTCATGTCACTCAAACCATTGACATTACCCGACTGCTTATTGAAATCAGCTACCAGATGGATAGGAAATAGAAACCTTATCAAATGTAGGGACCACTGTTTCTGAATCGGGAGGTGTTCAGTCGACTGGGGGCTGTGCCCACATAGTGTGTGTCCTTGTGTTCGTTTGTGTGTGTCCGTGCGCAGGTGTGGTGGCGTTTGATGCAATGATATATATGTGTGTGTGTGGTTATGCGTGTTTGATGAGATGGCATATCTGTGTGTGTGTGTGTTTGTGATTGTTTTTGTGTGCTTGCCTGCATGTGTGTCTGGTCGTATGTGAGTGTGTGTCTTTGCGTTCTTGTGTGTATGGGTCTGGTCGCGTGTGTGTGTGTGTGTGTGTGTGTGTGTGTGTGTAGTAGCATGTGTCTGCTGTCCACATGTCCGTCCACCTCGGCCGGAGCCTCCGGTCGCCCTCCTGACCGCCCGGGTTCTCTCTCTCTGTCTCTCTGTCTCTCTCTCTGTCTCTGTCTCTCTCTCTCTCTCTCCTCCTCCTCCTCCTCCTCCTCCTCCTCCTCCTCCTCCTCCTCCTCCTCCTCTCTCTCTCTCTCTCTCTCTCTCTCTCTCTCTCTCTCTCTCTCTCTCTCTCTCTCTCTCTCTCTCTCTCTCTCTCTCTCTCTCTCTCTCTCTCTCTCTCTCTCTCTCTCTCTCTCTCTCTCTCTCTGTGTCTCTCTCTCTCTCTCTCTGTCTCTGTCTCTCTCCCTCTCCCTCTCTTACTCTCTCTGTCTCTCTCTGTCTCTGTCTCTCTCTCTTCCTCCTCCTCTCTCTCTCTGTCTCTGTCTCTGTCTCTGTCTCTCTCTCTGTCTGTCTGTCTGTCTGTCTGTCTGTCTGTCTGTCTGTCTGTCTGTCTGTCTGTCTGTCTGTCTGTCTCTCTGTCTCTCTCTCTGTCTCTCTCGCCTCACGCATTGATTAGACACCGCAGCGTCCATCTGTCAAACACACTGCACGCCCCCCCTCCCCCCTCCCCCCTCTCCTCTCAGATCCCCCCCCCGCCCCCCACCCACTTCCCCCTTTCCCTTGCCGTCCCGTTCAGCTGAAGTGAGCCCGCCCGCTCGGAGACGTGACCCTGAGACTAAGTTCAAACCGGTGACCTCGTTATTGACTTTATTATGGTTGTTATAATTTCATGTTTACGACACACACATTTCTCTAGGGTTTAGTGGAGTGGTCAGTGTTTGTTTTGTGTTTTAACGTAGGGGTGTAATCATGCCATTCTTAGAAGACGTTTTTAAAAGTTATTGTGGATCATATTGTGGTTGTTTGTTTGTTTTATTCCTATCGGGGAGCATTCCTCCCGTTCTGACTAGACGTTCTTATTATTCAGTGGTTTTGTTATAATGAAGTGTATGTTTTTCTTGTTGTTTCGTATCGATGTGGCATCGTCTCATTCTTGGTGGACAGCTTTATGATTCAGTGTTGGTTTTGTTATCAGTTTGTTTGTTTTGTTATTGGGCCGTTCTCAGTGGAGCTACACTGTCTCTCTGAATGTAACTGGAGGTAAGGTGGTCCTCAGGCTGAGAGAGAGAGAGAGAGAGAGATAGAGAGAGGGAGAGAGGGAGAGGAAGAGAGAGAGAGAGAGAGAGTTAATCAGCAGCATGCCATGCCTCTGGCGTCCCCAGTTCAGGCAGCCCTCCTATCAGTCACTGAAATGTCTCATAAGTACCCATCTGCATCTGTCGCGGGGGGTGGGGGCTGAATTAAACCTGTGTGTGCTCTTGTTTTGGGTTTGACCTTGGCTTCGTTGAACCTCGGGTCGTCCGTGTCAAATAAACGTCAATAATCCCAGTGCGGCGTTTGACGGACTCGGAGAGCGATTGCTTTTGTTTGCCGACGCGTGAGTGAGGGGGCAGCGAGGCCCCTTTAGTTTTCCCTCTGATGTAATGATTTGTACCTGAACGCAGGGAGGTGGTGGTGGGGGGGGGGGGGGGGGGGGCGGGGGGGTTCACAGCCGCACGGGTTTCTTTTATTTTTTCCTTTTTTTAATCATCATTATTGTTTTTGTTTTAGTGCCGCTGGAAATGTCCTTTTTGCATGCTTGATCAGTCAGTAGAGAAATCCAATATAATGGCGGTTCAAGGTGAATTGCATCCCATGCATTTGCCGCCCTTTGACGGGGGGGGGGGGCGTACTCTGTGGAGCAAAGAATAAATAAAATAAACAAATCACACAGACAACGGTAATATACGGTTGATTTTGAAGGCATGAAATAAGTATCGATCGAACACCCTCGTGGGTCAGATGAAAATGGCCTTTTTGGTGATTTGTCCGCCTGCCATTCAATACCATAAGGGGGGGGGGGGGGGGAGTAGGGAGGGAGGGAGAGAAGAGATGTGATGGAACAAAAAGAGAGGAGAGGAGAAATGGGGAGGGGGGGGAGAGGGGGACAAAGAAAGTGAAGTAAGAGAGAGAAAGAGAGAGAGAGATGAGGGGAAAGACAGAAAGAGAGAGAAAGAGAGAGAGCAGGAAATACAGAGAAGGATAGCAGGGAGTGAGAGTGGGAGGGGAAGAGGAAAAAAGAAAAAAGAGGTGAGGAAAGGGAGAGAGGGAGGGAGGGAGGGAGAGAGGGAGGGAGGGAGGGAGGGAGGGAGGGAGAGACGTGGAGCAATCAGCGGCTGCGAGTGGGCTGCGCCGGCCCTTTGGAGCTCATTATCATTCTTAATAAGTCTTAAGGAAAGACGGAGCGTTGAGTGTAAACGCAGTAATCCCGGCGCGGGCCAAGGTGAGCGAGGACATCAAGGCACGCACATGGCTCCCTGTAGGCCACTCCGGGGCGGGGGGGCTGCTGAGAGCCCCGTTAGGGATACGCGTCCCGGGATAGAGTGGGGACATCCAGGCTATCTGGGAAGGACACCTGCAGGCTCTCTGACCGCCTCACCTATGGCACTGGGTAGACCACGCCCCCACCCCCCCCCCCCCCCCCCACCACCACACACACACTCCCAGAAGTTTCTTTCTTTCTTTCTTTCTCTCTTTGAGTTCCTTCAACTCATCCTGGATTCAAGGGGAAGTGGTTGTGTTTTGCCAAGTTTCAGATTTAAAGTGTGTCGGTTTTTATGTATTTATCGCATTTTTTCATTTTTACCGGCCTTTGTGGTCGATCCATCTTGAGTACCTCCTCAGATAAATGACCTGGCCTCTGTTTTAGCATTTTAATCCAATCAGAATTGTCTGATTTCACCTCATTAGCATGCCCTGTGGGGAACTCTCCTTGGGTATGTTTCATTATTACTTTATCTTCCATGTTTAGTCCTCTTCTCTGTGGTCCCGTGGCCAGGAACACGACTGTGAATGGAGTGTGCCAATGAAGAAGTTTAGCTGATTGAAAAGTCAAATTAAAGTAGAATACTAAAAGCTGTCAGAGACGTCGTTTCTCCCGCTGGGCGTCCAGAACAACAAAGTCCTTGAGGGAGCGGTTGGCTTACAGCTGCGGGCCAAGCTGCCGGGCTTTGGGTGTGCTCCAAAAACAAGCATTAAAAGGAATTGGCTCAACCAGTGACCAATTAACTCATCCAACAAATTGCCAGGCACTTGGGGTTGTTGTTCAACCGTGTTGTTTTTAATGTCAATCCAACGGCCTGTTTATATACTAAGAGCAGGCGTAGCATGTCGTCGCTATAAACCGCACGCAGAAATATGCTACGCAGAACGTGTGCAGTCTTGTCATGCGTCGATAATGTTATGCGACGGCCGATCCAAGTTTTCCTAATGCATGGAAATACCTGGTGGAGGACTCGTAGTAAACGCATCGTATTCTACCCTTGTTGTCGGGGAGAAAGTTGGCTTAGAACGGAATCGTCGGGGGGGGGGGGGGGATAGCACAAGCATACAAGCGCTACTAAGAGCTAATAGCTTAAAATAAGGCAGGCTTTTGTCTTGTTGACTGTAATGCCTTTCCGGTGGCACTCTGTCACATAAAGATGAGTTACGCACAAACAGATGTTCTGAGCCCCTCTACTGTCATTTTCTGCCGTTTTTTTCTTTCTATAAAGGTTAGGAAATAAAAAGAAATGTGGCCCACGGCAGTCGATGGGCCAGATTACTGTTGCATCAGCCGTTTGGCAGGATTCTGAAAACTGCACCTCTCAGATTCAAGTTTTATTCAAGTATCCATTACGTCGAGTTCCATCCCGGCCTGAGAGCAGCAGTCATAAAATAAGTCTTTAATGAGTAATACTATTAATTAAAAAGTTGTTAATCAGTGATAAATTGTATTTTATCTACTTGTCAATGCTTTCTAGGGGAGTTTCAGTCCATGACATTCATTTTATCTTTTTATGCTTTCTTACTATAAACAGCCCTGAGAACACAACACCTTCTTCCCATGATGCACCTTGTCCCCAATTGGAACCAAAGTCATTTTGTGACAAAGCTGGTGAAAACTGCCTATGCCAAAGTCATTTTATCGCCTTTATTTAAATATTCTCCTCAGCTGTATGGAGCGTAAAGTCTGCAGAAGCTGTGCTTCTACACAGAGTCGCGCTTAAATGATTCATTAATGGAGGAGGAACATGTTGTTTGTATAAAAATGAATTTACAACAGATTGAAACTATAACACGAAAGCGTGAAGCTCTGGCGCTTTGCGGTGCGTGTCGGCGGCGTAGCTCGTTCCAAATTGGACGGCCTTCCGTAATGAACACACAGGAGATGGCAAAAGAGAATGCACCCAAATGCGCTATTTTAGAGTAATAAAGTTATTGAGGGAATTTTAATGGGCAGCCCTGTTTTGGGAGGGATGGAGCATTTTCAGATCCACAGGAACAGCAGCGAGCATCGCTCTACCAGATGGATCCCCTGCAAGGCTGGGCATCTCCAATAATGATAGATTAAAATTACTCCCTGTAAGCCCGTAAGTATAAAGAGGTACTTTATTGCACATCTTTTTAGGTATTAGCTCCTCTTTTTTCTGCTCTCCTCTCCTTAAACCTCCTCTCCTCTCCTCTCATCACCTCCTCTCCTCTAGACTCCTGGTGTCTTCTCTCTCTCTGTCTGTCTGTCTGTCTGTCTGTCTGTCTGTCTCTCTCTCTCTGTCTCTCTCTCTCTCTCTGTCTCTCTCTCTCTCTCTCTCTCTGTCTCTCTCTCTCTCTCTCTCTCTCTCTCTCTCTGTCTCTGTCTCTGTCTCTGTCTCTGTCTCTCTCTCTCTCCCCCACCCCTCCCCTCGGCTGCTGTTGGCAACCTGGCCCCTCCCCCCCGGGGAGTCTGGGAGGCAGTGAGCCGTCTCCATGGTGATCTGAACACACCCCCCCCCCCCCCCCGCCGGCCCGTGGAGCCAGGCGTGCGTCGGGGTGAGAGGAACAGAATGTCACAGCAACAGGTTTTTCTCGGGTGTTTTTGTTTTCGCCCCCAACCCTCGGTAGGATTGTGTGTGCGTCGCGGCGTGCTCGACGGCACCGCGGGGACCGGGGGGCAGCAGGCTTTGAGCTCGTCACAGGAACACACTGGAGGCACATAAAGAGACAAATTGTGTGTTATGATTATTTGTTGTCGTATAAAGGGGGGAAACCATAAAAGAATAAAGAGATGGAGATGTTACATGAAAATGAATTTGGTTTCGTTGTTGATTTGTTTGCGAGTCTAGAACGTTGTCGGGGCTTCCAATTATTTAGAAAGGGATAAACGGATCCTTTTTTTGGTTTGTCCATAAAGCTAATTTCCTGCTGGGAAGGCGGGTTTGGCCACTAGGGGCAGCAGGGACAGATGCAGGCGGCTCCATTTATTAAGGGCTGATAAACTCCTGGATGAGGTTCTGCTTTGTCTCATGAATCAACCCCGACAGCCGGCGAGCTGCTGGTTATTCTTACCAAGAGAGAATGGGCAGCGGGCGGTGACTGGCAGTTGTGTGAACCATGTCCACCAGTTATGGGGAAGAAGTTGCTTGTTGTACTTCCTATTTAATACCGTCTGTAAAGCCCCCCACTAATCCCACCCCCTCCAACACCCTGTGCTCGGTTTAGAGAGAGGGGGGGAGAGAGGGAGAGTGAGAGGGGGAGAGAGAGAGAGAGAGGGAGGGAGAGAGAGAGAGAGGGGGAGAGAGAGAGAGAGAGAGAGAGAGAGGGAGAGAGAGGGAGAGAGAGGGGGAGAGAGAGAGAGAGAGAGAGAGAGAGGGGGAGAGGGGGAGAGGGGGAGAGAGAGAGAGAGAGAGGGAGGATCTTTCCAGAACAGCTTCTGCCCCTAGCCCTAGAGGCGACAGGGCCTGTGCCCTGTGACAGGTTCCCCCCTGATCCAAGAGGTAGGACGTGGGGGTCACCATATGCCAGAGGGCATCCCACCAAACCTTACTGCCTGGCCTTGTCTTGACCCCTTGGCCTCCCAGTCCAGTGCCAGCCCACCATGCAGATAGGAAATCTCCACTGGTAATTAGTGTGTCATCTACATATATGCATGTGTAGTGCGTATCTGCTTTACATTATTATTTCTCGTACATAATTTACGCCTTTACATATTTGTGGCTACCGTTACATTTATTTATTTGCACGACGGTAATAATACACAATAATCATTTATTTCAGTTAATATAATTTGACCTGTGGACGGTAGCACTCTGTGGCGGTCTACCCCCTGGAGCGAAGGCAGCAGCTAGGGCACGTCTTAGCCGAGCCTCTGAGTGCTCAGAGCCGGCCCCGGGACCCTGCCTCTGTCCCGGGGCCGCTCTGTGGATGACCTCCACCAGCGCCCCGTCCGCCTCATCACTAATCCCTCTCCAGGATCCCCGCCGGCGCCGGGAGTAAATAAACATTTTCAGTGTTTATTGGGATGCGGTCGCCAGGAGGGACTCTGAAGCCTCCTCCTGAAGCCGCGCCAGTAATTAGCAAATTGATTAGGAGGAACTTGAACACACCTCCTCGCTCTTATCTCCCCGTTCTAGGACAATATTTGCGGCGCCATGGGACGGTGTAAATATTTTAAGGGAAACCCTGGGTGAATGTCATTAGCCGGCGACGGGACAGAACAGCTGTCTCCCGACGAAGGTCCCAGCCAATTTTCCTTGTTAAGCGCCATTTTGCTTCATAATGTGTCCGCACAATCTCAACCGACGGAGGCTGAAGTGTTAACTAGGCATGATTTCTAATCGGATGTGGTCGCTCGAAAAAAACTGTTAGTTCTTCGTTTTAGATTGTGTTCTGACGGAAATGGCAAACTGGGTGGAAAGTGTTGTCAACACGTATGTTTGTTTACGGATCTGCACTTAGCGGCTGTCCTCCCGCATTTGGCATACATCATTAAGTTCTAACTGGCCAATCAGATTGCCCGTTCACACGGCATTCCAGAACGTGTTAGTGACAACTCGTTAACAGAAAACAGAAAACTGACCCAAAAAATGGGGGATAATCCGTCCGGAATACTTCGCCCTCCTGAATTGTTGTGTTCCTCTTAAATGTAGGAACGTGGGAGGAGCTTAGTGCCTCCACCACTTTCCGTAGCCAATCTCTTCAGGGCAGTTAAAGATAGAAAGAGGGAGAGAGCATACGTGTACTCTATTTGACTTTCACAAGCCCTCCCCCACACGATGTATCCTGTAAAGTTTAGCATTCAACTCGAGAGCAAATGCAGCCATCAAAACTGCTTCATATCCATAAACCTTATTATGGGCAGCACAACAAGTGATGCTTGACTTGTAAGTGTAAAGGCGTCTTAATTGGCTGTGATTTGCCTGACACGGAGCGATGGCGATCCATGTCTAGCTCAGATGGGGAATGCTGAATTTCCAAATGATGGCCTACCTGTTTTTAGAGGCTGTGCATACAACACCAGCTCTTTAAATTTTGGATTTTACCACTAAGTGACATTGCTCTGCCCTTGATAATGTGAAAAGTGCAGGCTGAGAGGGAGGAACAAGAGGCAACGTTCCAAAGCTACACCCCTCCTAAAACGCTTCTGATGCAATATTCAGACTATATACATGCATACATACATACATAATGTCGAAAATCTATTTTTTATAAATGTATTTTTCATTGCAGTTTTAATTGTATAGTGCTTATGTATAGCCTGTGTGTTTATGAGTACCCTGAACAAAACATGTGTTGTGCAGAAGGCTTTTAAAAAGCAAATTTCCGAATTTCTTTCTCAAGTGGACTGATCATTAAATAAGTGTAAAAAGGCAACTACAATAGTTTAATTATGGACCTGTATTGAACTCAAGCCCAGGTCCTTCTGGCTCAGATGATGGTATTAAAAAGTCCATTTTATTTATGGAAATAAAATTTTACCTTCAGAGACAATAGGCTAGTTCTGTTTAACGGGGCTGCAGACTTTATCTTTTTAATAAAAACTCTGCGAAAGTTTAATTAATAAGGGACTTAAAACTGGGGTGATGAGCAAGGGAGTTGGGTCTTTAAGGGGGTACTTATTTTTCCATCTGGGCTATCCTACAAAAAAACTGTCAATTAGTGTCCTAAGCCGAAGAGACAAAAACGTTATTAGTTCTTGCAAAAAGAATAATGGGTTTAAAGGTTTTGCTTCAGAGGAAGGCAAATGCCCAAGCTTCAGTCTGATGGATTCTCACGTTTCCAGCTGTTATCAAAGTTCTGGTAAAACGCAGGTCTCGTTGGTAAGATTGTTACGTAAGAAAAGTGTCTGCAAATCACGTCTGCACGATACTTACACATTTTCTAGGGAATTATGCAAAGTAATGTTAATTAAATACTTGGGATTTTATGATTTGCTTCAGGCATTGTTGACTGGATCGCCTTCCCTAAGACACTTTGTCAAATTGTACATTAGAACACATGTTTGTCTGTGTGAACTAATCTCTGATCCTTAATGTGTAACATGTATATTATGTGTATTCCACCCTGTACAGTCTTAATGGCAGGCCTGTTTCTCACAGCGCAATACTCACCGGCTCCCATTCCAACATCTCTTCTGTTGCGTGCTTCATATTGAAGCAATCCTTTTAATCGCACCAAGGTGTATGGTTTTAACAACACACGTTTCACACGTGTAACCTTGAGCAATATCTTCCTCTTCCTGGAAATGGATCACATCCTCCACCCTGATTTAGGACTCTTACCTTGAAAAGGCGAATCAGAACAGGAATTTCTGTTTGCTCTTTTTTTTAGTAACGCAGGTATGAAAAGGTGGGAGATTAGGCAGGATTATGGATGCATTTATTGAGTGGCCGTAGAGCAGTCGTTTCCAGGCACTGAGCCCAAAAAGTGTCATTGAGGTGGTTCCGCGCACACGACGGGGGCTTTGCCACCCGCGCCAGCGCTCATGACTGATTGGTTACAGAGATCCTCCAATAAATTAATTGTTTCCACTCAATGGTTAAGTATGTGCTACTCTCCCAAATCGAGTGCTGGTACTTGGTTATTACCCTTTAATAGCTCGCTTGCCAAACTAACGATATATTACTCCATGTGCAGCCCCAGATCAGAGAAGATGAATTGGCTATTAATTAGAGTTGCACTAAGAGGCCACGAGGGAGAGACTACTCATAGCCATGCAATCCCGTTCAACCAAGACCCCTTCTTCTACCCTGACTGGGGGCCAGTCGGGACCAGGCCGGGTTCGGAGCCAGGTCGGGTTCGGGGCAGAGCTGCTGACACTTCAACCCTGATTTGAGCCCCTCTGTACTCGGCCCCCTTTTTGTGGAGGGTACGACCAAAGGGACGGCCGAAGGCGGCTTTTAACCACCGCGCCGGGGGGAGTTTATGGCGTTGTTCGGCTGGGGGACGCGGGGGGGAAGGAAGGCGTGGTGAGGTTATCCGGCCTGTTGAGGTTCCTTAACAAAAGCTTCACGTTTGAAGGACTTTGATTCGGAAAGTTATGGAGGGAATATGTGACAGGGCCGGATGATTTGTGTGCGTGTGTGTGTGTGTGCGTGTGTGTTTGTGTGTGGGGTGCCGGGCGGGGGGGATGTTATTGTTTGGCTCACTTTTCTCGCGCTGCTCCTGAATTAGGCCTTTTATCACAATTAATTAAGCGGTCTATAGGAGCAGCTCGTCTTGAGCTCATCCACGCAGGATAAATAAGTCAGAGCGGCAGGATATATGTCCTTTTATGGGCGCCGTGATCTCTCCAGGCATCTGTAGCGGGACAAAAGCTGTCTGCGACGGCTACACTTTGCGGAGGACATCGCGGCGCCATCACTCACGGCTTACGATTCTTTTATGACTCGTTTTGTTAAAAACCTCTTTTTTTAATGCAAGGTATCAGGAGTTATCGCCCATCTATGCAAATGGGACAGTGGTGACAGTTTGTTATTCATGTCATCGTCTTTTTAAACACTTAAAGGCCATAAATCCCCCCCCTTCCCCGACAGGGCGTCTTGAAATTGCCACTAAATATTATTAAATATTTTAACAAGTTCCTTGTAAATATGACTTAAATGTGCGCGCGATGCGCAGGAGAGGAAGATGGCTTCAACTTATTAGAGCTGTTAAAGTGGCAGCCATTCATCATCTGAGGCAGCTTTTGTTTTGGCTACTTGGCTTACTTTACCCTGACGTGCACACGCACACGCATGACCGCACGCACTCACACGCACACGCACAAACAGAAGCGTTAGGGTTCATGCGTCATATTCCACAAGTTGTAAATATCTCGCTTTTTTTTAATTTGAATGACTTTTGGGCAATGAGTGACAACCTCCTCACTGGTGGCCAGCACGTATTGCCCAGAATGCATTGTGAATTATGTTTCATTTAATGCAATAACATGACTTGCATAAACACGGTGAAGCACTTTGAAGTTGAATAGTTTGAGTAAGAGTTTATTTCACGGTGGATTGTGAGGAACTAACGTAAACTCTCCGGAGCAACACTGAGTAAATATATTAATTTGTAGTTGAGGGAATCCGGTTCTTGCGACCTGCGAATACGCTCTTTCCAGAGAGCCCACAGCAGGATATTGCTGAGTAGCGGTCAAAGGATCTTGGAAAACCATAATAACGACCGGTTCCCTGAAATAGAGTTGGGGTTAGGGTACAAAGTCACATATCTAGTTAATAACAAAGTCAGGCGAGATGTGAAGTAGCTCAGAGATCTAAATATAGTCGGCGCAGCGACAGTGTCGGGGCTGTGGTGCATCGGTGTGTCCCGGGGTATTTATACGGCCAGAGGAAGGCAAGATACAGCGTTTTGATTCTGTCTGTCTAACCGCGGCTCCACTCTGCCTTATAGAAATCATCAGTCTTTCCTGAATAGCCTATCATTTTGCTCGCTTTAAGGTGGTTTTCTATAATTTATGTTTGAGTTATGAGAAGTTCAATCTCAAGTTCAGGTCCTACAGTTTGACCACATTGTATTCAAGCATAACTTAATTCATGGGGTAAATAATACATCATTATGGAAAATCTAATATGGCGCACCAAAAATACATCTGAAATGATCATATCATTGCTCTCATATAAATCATCATTGCTGTCGCACATCGTGTGTGTGTGTGTCTCTGTGTGTGTGTGTGTGTGTGTGTGTGTGTGTGTGGGTGTGTGTGAACATATCACGCATTTTGTGTTGTACATGTTAAATTGGATCGTTGCATGGTTTCGAAACATTTGACCGGAATGAACAAAACATACCCGTAAAAACAGCCTGAACAAATTTGCAGAAAAAAAAGAATCGGTGCGCAAACAATATGCATTTCATTTTGCCCGCTCAGTTGAACAGTTGTTGACCCTCATCTAGTTCCGCTAGCGTGGTCCTCAGGGCCACAAACAACACAACACGAATCAACATGACTGCGGGCCGCGCGGGCCCAGAAGATACACAGAAGATACACTTCTCCTCTTTTCTTCTTCTTCAGAGCTCTTTGCTTACCAGTGCTGTCCGTGCACATCACTCTCCCCGGCTAGTGTGACATGACAAGAGCCGTGTCAGCAGCCCCCCCGTCCCCGTCTCTCCAGAGCCCTCTGTGACTTTTCCCTGGGGTGGGCAAAATACGAGTACCCCTTGTCTGACTGACTGTAACCTTGCCACCGGCCTGTGTGTCTCCATGTCTGCGTGTGTGCGTGTTTTGTGCGAGTGTGTTGGTCTGCAGACGTGCGTGTGTGTGTGTGTGTGTGTGTGTGTGTGTGTTTTGTTTCCAACTGAAAAGACTTGGAACAATGATGACTCAAGCCCAGCAGAGTAGTACACCTCAGGGGAAAATAAAGGGAGAGAAAAAAACAAGCACAACACAAACTAAAGCTCCCAAGTAGATGAGCGAGCAGGAGTGGTGCTTGAGGAGGTCTGGAGGAGCGGGGCTGAAGCCGGAGCAGGTCTCCGTCTCAGCCCGGCACATTAGATTAGCGGCCCTCGTGTCCAGGAAGTGCTGAAAGCCACTACAGATTGTATCTCCATGAGATGCTGTCCTTTTGGTCCGGAGACAGTTGCCAGTCTCTTAGGTCTCGGAAAAAAGCGCTCCAAAGTACTTTTCAATCCGGTTAGGACCAGATATGGATGTCTAACGGCTTTTAAGTCTTGAAGGGTGGGGGGTGGTGGGTTTCTTATTAGTTTATATTAGGGTTAACTACGAGGTCTGTGTTGGTATTTGTGCGGTCGCTCATCTGTTTGCTGCACATGAATGTCTCTTAAATTATTTATTTTCCTGAGGCCGCCATATGGTACTGCAACGTGTTTGTCTTGGAGCGCAGCAGAGAGAAGCGAGGGCTTGATTGGATTACTGCTGGTGTGTGTACATGGGAGACGCTCTTCAAACAATGCCCGTTTTTTGTTATTTCTCGCTGGGCGGGCTCTGTTGATGCAACTGTATGCAACGCACCCGGCGCACGTCCCTCTGTTCTCCAGACACAGCGGCGTGAACACCCGGAGTGGACGGCCTGGGGGCGGCCCATGGAGAGGGGGGCGGCCCATGGAGAGGGGGGAAGCCCATGGAGAGGGGGGCGGCCCATGGAGAGGGGGGCGGCCCATGGAGAGGGGGGCGGCCCATGGAGAGGGGGGTAGCTGGCCAGAGACACGTCTATTTATTCTGAAATCGGGTCCCTCGTCATTTCTTTTTTATTTAAATGCCACGATAAATCCCAGAACCTTCTCCCCAATGCATAGATGATAAAACATGGCCTTAAACCGCCCTGATTTGTGGGGGCACCTTGCCAATTTTATTTGCCACTGTTAACATTTTCCTCCCTGCATTATGAATGGTGCTGGTGGGCAAGGGGAAGCCACAAAACAAATGGCCCGGGGAGTGAGGGTAAACACGGGCAGCCGTGAGGACTCCAGACTAACACTGACACCGCCTCCCCCTCCCCCCCCCCCCCCCGCCTGCAGGCCCTTCTCATAGCCCACCAGACCCCCGATCTGTGTCTCGGCTTCAGAGCGTACTGCCCGCTCAGTGTTGTTCTCTGACATGGGAGTAGCCCTGTCAAGCGAGGCTTGTTGACTGATTCTTATATTTTTTGCTATACCGGCGTACCGCCACGGCTTTAACAATGTTGTCAGGCGCTACAATAGCCTAGTCAAAGGGTTTTATGAACTTTATTTCCTCATTCAATGAAGCCTGACAATTACTTATTGCAGCGGAATCTTAAAAGCCTGCCAATGAAAGTAAATTGAATGAGCACAATGAAATCATATATTTTTTATTTTGTATTAAAACAAAGTAATTCAGTATTTAAATATATGACGTATCATTACACCACTACGACTATATTATATATTTTGGCCCCTTCTGCGCAGCCCTGTTGGAACCAGCCTTGCGGTTGCAGTCGAAAACAGGCCATCAAAAAAAAAGAAAGTTCATTAGAATTTGCTTTAATGAATAGTGAACGGAATTCCAGGCCCACGTTTGTGTGTGATTGGATCCGATTCCTCTTCTCCCGGCCTGGGTAGGGTGAGCTCCCTCTGGCTAGCTGGAGCTGACAGCTAAAGCACTGCTGAGCTGGTTCTCTGTGTTCAGGGATTTTAATTCCTCCTCGCGGTAATCAGTGACTGATGGCAGCCCTAGTGGCTCGTGAAGGCGAGTCCTATGACAGGCGCTTGATCGTTTGAACGCCAAAACATTAAAGTAAAACTGGGAATTTTCAAATAAATCAAGAGAACAAGTCCTTTGTGGAGATCAGGTCGGATTAGTCGTTGGGATTGTTGTTGTGATAAGGCTTGCCTTCTGGCTTCGGGGTACTAAAGGAAACCGGCAGGAGGGCAGCCAGGGGTCTGAACCCCTTTCTATTTCATTTCTGGTATTTTCAATTCATTCCAGTTTCACCTTTTGCCCCCCGGCTGTCCCAGCCTGGCCATATTCCCTGTTTGGAACATGAGATGAATTCTTGGTTTTGTGTCAAAACGCACTCTTCATTTGTACCGCCTGGCCGTCCACAATCCGTCATTCAGCGCGCAGCCCGCGTCTCGAGCTCTGAACGGCTGTATGAACCCACCTATGCAATAAACATCAGACGACAGATATTGTCTTCTTATGATCTGACCTTTGAGGTATTATTATCTTTTTGACGAATAACCGTTGTCAAGTTTGCCCCTGCATGAGAAGATATTAAGGTTAAGGTAGCCACATTTTCCTCATGGTTTTCAAATGTAGTGCCCTATGCAAACACAAGTATAGTGGCAGATACCCCCCCCCCCCTAACCTCTCCCGCTAGGCGCTGATACTGTTTAGTCCACAGCAGGTACGGTCAACTCCTGTGTCGTTTGAAACGCTTGTCTATAATAAGGGGACGGGCAGTCCATGAGAGCTTCATAGCATGGAACACAACCCCTTTCCCCCTAATTATGCCTTGAGCTTAGAGATAGTTGACTGGATGTCTTACGCATGATGACAAGGATCACTGGAAATAATTATCCCAGCTAACCGATCACCTGTGCTTTCTCCTCTCACACCTTTTCGCCTGAGTGCCGTGCAGATGTGATTCTATCTGACAGATAAGTGGGACAAATACGATTATTACATTTGAATAGGTGCATTCGTTGATAAGGATGCGCTGAACCACATACGGGCATCGTACCTATTACAGGATGTTTCTTGTTAAAACTGGCCTGTGGAATAGTGTGGTTCAAAACACACAGCAATAGATATAGTTCATTGTGTGGTATTGTACTTATACTTACCGTTAGAAATTCTTTCATTATAATAACGGCTATTCATTTTAGATAAACAACCCTAATTAAACGGACAAACTTTGACCGCCATGTGAGAGAATGTGTAGGAAAGCGTCCAGAAACGCTCATCCATTTATCTGTTTTTTCTTTTTTTAAATGATTTAGTTTGAGGTTACCGTCAGAAGAAATTCCACTGTTTAGTCTAAGGCGGTTGAAACGAAGATGAAGAGCAAACAAATATTTGACGTATCTGCAAATGTGATGCACATCTGTCAAACAGCCCGGGGGTGAAGGGGAACACATAACAAGGCAACAAATGCTGATCCGGGACTTCTCTGCGGCAAAATAAAATATGGCTCAAGTTTTCATTAAGGTGCTATTGATTAGCTCTTCCTGGCAATGAATTATGGACTACATTAAATAAAAAGGAAAATATTTTTATGGCTCTGTTCAAGGCCTGCCAGAATCCCTTCTGCTCGCTCCGGCAGGCATTTGGTTTTCTCCCGGATTCTTGTGGTTTTTTCTTTTCTACTCGAGAACGAGGATTTAGCTGTGATATATCCATGGCCAGTGGGGGTTGTATTGGTGGGAGGTGTGCATTAGTTTCAGATTTAAAAAACGTCTAGCCTCACTGCTGTCTACTAATGGGCAACATTTCCTCAACTCACTTCAGCTGGCCTGTGAGCTGAAATAACCCTGTTAACTCATAGCTGACTAGCATTTAACACGATAGCAAAAAATAAAGAACTCCCCTTCACAAAACACAAAAAAGTAAAGATCTACCTTAAATCAATCCAGCCATCGTTATGCTAATGTTCTGGCATGGGCATCCACACATCTGCTGGTCCACTGACACGTAGATACTAGCTTAAAGAATTCACATGAAATCAAGGACACAGTCCCTTTTTTTTCCCCAGCATATTTGTTCCAAAGATGGAGCAAACCAAGAGTTTTGGTGTGTATATGTGCCGTATTCATTCAGTTTTGTAAATCTCAATCAATTCAAAGCATCTGTTTGGTACATTCGGTATGCAGCACAGAAAATGCTGGTTCTGGCTTTGTGTTGCAGTACCACAAATGGCCACCAGGCCGAGGCCGGTCACCGCCCACAGGGCTCCATGAGGTGCCTGATTTGTTGTTTTGTAGTTTCTGCATCATTGGAATTTAGTGGCTGTGAAAAGCGGTTGTTCCAGTGATTTACATCTCCTAACATCAGCCTTTAACCAGTCCATCTCGTTCTGCGGTTGGCATTGGCATTCGTTCTGTGATGATCAAATTATTTAATCTAGGACACTTCTCGACAGCAAACGTATTTGATTAAATAGAGCATGATCATGGGTAGATGCATGCAGCGATTGACCAAGCAGCTTCCATGAGGTGGTGGGTGTACATGATTCTTATAGGGAAAGTTTCCCATGGTGGGCAGTAAGTAAGTAAGAGCAAAGGAAACTAGGGGATGGGAGTGATCATCATGGAGAGTTTAGGTTTGGCCGTGCCTGAAGTCAGCCCTGGTGGGAGAGACCAAGTTTACTTGCAATAGCTGCAACAGGGGGTAAAGTGGACGCGTCTGCAAGGCTGCAGGATAGCTAGAGGAATCTGCACATAGGATAAGTCAGAGGATTGGCGTGGTCTCAGTAGCAGACAACACAAACCAAGGCAGACATCTCTAGGTGCATGGAGAACGGATTCAAATGCCCTTCAATTGGTTAAGAAGCAGTGCAATGAAGGTTTATATTATTTGTATAAAATGTGGGATTATCATTATGAACACATTTTCCACAACAGAAAATAATATTGTAGACTAATCGTCTGGGTGCCGCTGAAGCAGTTTCATTTAATTGGGAACAGTTTTTACTTTGACCTGGAGATTAAAATGACAATAAAATAAATTGTTGGTTAAAATAAATGTATTTATACTTTGCTAATGTCAGGTGAGTTCTTGTTTAACGATGAGTTTTGGCAGTGACATTTCCCTGTTGCCTTGAAGAACCAGGGCTGTGTATTAACTGTTGCCTGTCTTTGAACGAAACTGTGGTAACCGCAAAATAAGGTATAGAAACCATGTGTCACCGAGTTTAACAGAAAGATCATGTCCACAAGGGGATTATCTGTAAATGAATCCACTGGGGTGCGGCAGTAATTAAGCTACTAAGGGACAATTTCTGAATTTCATAAATGCCAAGAAGATAAAAGCAGAACCAACTGTTCTTTTCATAAAGTACGCAAACTGGTTCCTCAAGGTGGAAATAATCAACATTTGCATATTATTATGTGTTGTGATTCATCTTTACTGCCAACAGTGACTCAATTAATTCAACAATATTTAGAATTAAGGTTTGCGTAATATACACTATATGTTGGTAGGTAATGACAGTAGCTGTGGCAGAAGTCTGGAGAGGGAAGTCAGTGAAGCAAATATTACGAAAACAATAAAGTTTACGATCAAAATACTTTTTTGTTTTTCCCATAATGGCTGTTGAAGCTAGTGTTCAGGCAGACGCAAGTACACCTAAAAACAACTACAAATTCACATTCACATTTACATCAAACCTTCCTCCTGGGGTACCCAGCCCCCCGGAGCCCCCTAGTCGAGCGGCGTTCCTCTCCCCGCCCCCTGACCCTTGTGCCTGATCATGACGGGTCAGGAGTACATTCACTGGGCTGGATCATTCTTCACGTACAGAGCGCCACTCTCTCTGTGAATAGCGGGCCTAATAGCCCAGCCCTCCTGACTGCTAGCCACGCCGCCGCGTTCAGACTGCAGGTACTTAACACGCCAGGTGTTTGGGCCCAGATTTTTCCACAAGACGAATGGAAAAGTTCCGCGCCCCTCGAACGCGCCATTAATACGACTCGTACGCCTTCCGCCACCGCCGCCGCCGCCACAGAGCTGCAAAAGGAAATGTTTTATTACAGAATGCTGTCTTTGTCAGGCATAGCTTTCAGTTTACGTTTTCAGGTAATTACAGTGTTGAGCACACTAGAGTGGCACAAATGTGCACTTTGGGGGAAGAATTAGTTGGCTGACTGCCCATCAGCCCTGCTAGGGTCTGGTCACGATAGTAACACAAACACAAGTGTGTGAGTCAACGTTTCTGCTTGGCTCCAGAGATTTTGTTCCTGACTGAATCCGAGATATACCTTCTCAATGTTTAGCTTTTCTACTTTTTAAGGTTTGTGTTTTATTATTCATTCATTAGAAGAGGATGCTGTGTTGAATTAAACATATATTATATCGCCAGGTTTTCCTTTTCCTTCACATAAAAACAACAATCTTAACAATTTTACAAGACTGTCTGGGTTCCAGTTAGGAGTATCCAAAAAGGTGGGGACACACACAGACACACACAGACACCTTTAAACAACAACAAGAAGGACACATTGAATTTGTCTTTGAGGACCCCAGCATATAAAACCGCGCTGGACTTGAGTGCTCTGATGAGTGAAAGTATCTTCATATTTCAGTCAAATGTTTCCATAGGCTAGTGTTATTTTGTGTTGTTTCATTATAGCCAAAGCTAAGCATGACCTTCATGGGCTCACCTGGAAGAGAGAGAGAGAGAGAGAGAGAGAGAGAGAGAGAGAGAGAGAGAGAGAGAGAGAGAGAGAGAGAGAGAGAGAGAGAGAGAGAGAGAGAGAGAGAGAGAGAGAGAGAGAGAGAGAGAGAGAGAGAGAGAGAGAGAGAGAGAGAGAGAGAGAGAGAGAGAGAGATGCACAGCAGTGATTAAAGCCAGTTCCTCTTTATTACATATGGAATGTCCTCCTAGCTGATTGAAATATCCGCATATTGCTGCCATTATCGCCGCCCAGTAGAGCCCCGAGTTTTAATAATTTGCAGCAGCAAGCAGGCCGATGAGAGACCATTAGTTACCATCAAGTTACTTCCATTCCGGTATTCAATCTCTGACGTACGGCCATCACAGGGTCTCCATCGCAAGGTGCAACAACAAAAAAGCCACATTGTTAGATCCCTTCATCGAGTCTTCGTCGATGAACGATAATCAACCCAGCAGAAACCAAATCAATACTTGGCAAAGGAATAGTCCATATAGTGTGCAGTGTTTATAGTATGATCTTGTGAAGGGGAAAAATAACAATAAGTAATCTCATACCATTTAGCTGTTCTATGCTAAGTTAATGTAATCCGCTAATGTTTGGTGTAACACATCAATCATGCAAAAATCTATTGTTGCATTAGCCTTGAAAGAACAATAATAATAAAAATGCTATAATGGTTTTGGCTTCCTTTCCATAAATCATGGCACGAGGTGTGTGCGTGTGTGTGTGTGTGTGTGTGTGTGTGTGTGTGCGTGTAATGGGGGGTCGCGACAGTTGGAGCTTCCCAACTTGCAGTGCAGGCCGTTCCAGATCGTCTGGGCCTTGGAGAGGATGCTGAATATTGATACGGTTATAATGTTGGAAACAATAACGGGGCTTCGTCGGACCTTGTTCAGGCTGAAGTAGTTTGCAGCACCGCGGATCACATCAACGTCTCTCTGGAGATATCCCGGACCCCCCCTTCTGCGACGACATAAGGGTCTGGTTCTGCTCGATGGCCACTCAGCCGTCCGCGGTAAATCAACAAGCAAACGCATAAAAAATAACATTGCGTGGAGATTTACCGTAACGCTGGAAAACCCTATGAAATATACATTAAACAAAAGCCCCCCCGACGTCGAGGACGGCTGAGCGACAACGTGTGGATAGAGAGAGGCAGGGACACAGAGGGCTGTCATGGAGAGCAGCTAAGCATCTTGATGTGTTAAAGAGTCTCTCCGTAGTGCGGTTTAACCGGGGGCTCTGCGCTCCTCTGAGCCTGAAGAGGCTTCTCCGCTTCACATGCTGTCTCCTCCACCCGGCCTCCTCCTGAATGCGCTCGCTGGGGGTGGAGGAGACACGATGGAGAAATAGGAAAGTAGAAAAAAAGGAAATACTGTGTGGAATTAATAATCCTTTCTAGTCCGCGTAATCACTCCGTTTTGAACCTAAACCGAACAGGGCAACAAAACAAATCATTTTTGGGAAAAGAATACATGTATTTTAATGCCCTCAAGCTAAACTAATTAAAGACGACACCTCATTTGCATAAATAAGCATTATAATTTGCATGCAGGCACGGGGGAATAGTGGGTAGAGAAAAGAAAGCAATATTTTGCAGCCCTGCTAATTTCATTTTATTTGGGATTTGAGCTTAATAAAGATTCATTTTGGAGGGGGGCTGGGGTGGGGGCGGGGAGAGGAAAACAATCAAGGGGGGGGGGTGGAGTTTGAACTATCTCCAAAGATGCAGCAGCCCCCCATTCAAAGGGCGGTCCCTGTCAGCGTGCGCCTCCTAATCTGGAGTGGCACGGCCTGGCCCGGCTCCAGCTCCAACTCCTTGAAAGGTAACAAAATGAAAAAAATAAGACATTTTTTAGAGCCCAATTTATTAGCATGCGTTCCTGGCATCGGGCGCAGAATTAATGGCGGTGACTGATAATGACGGTAATCGCGGCACAAATGGGGTGTTGAAATAGCAAACAACGGGCACCAGGCATGTAATGGGGCCTTTATTAATTACCCCTGGTCCCCAGCCTGAGCGCGCCCCAGGATTTACTGTGGCAGTGCCAGCCCGTCGAGGGGGGGTCAGTCCGGGAGGGGGGGGGGGGGGGTCACCATGGCAACAGGGGGGGGGTTGATTAATGGGCCGTACCTTTGGACTCTCTGTGGACGTTTATCCGAGTTGCTGCGGGTGAAGAAAGGACGTTTCAGGAAGTCTTTCAGGTCTTGAGAGATTTTGCCAAACTTTGGACGATGTCTCAACCGCTCTGAAGGGGTGAAGGCCAAAGTCTATCTGGGAATCAGTTTGCTTTATCGTCAGTTTGAGTTTGTCCCA
The DNA here is from genome assembly GCF_026213295.1 of Gadus chalcogrammus. NCBI lineage: Eukaryota > Metazoa > Chordata > Actinopteri > Gadiformes > Gadidae > Gadus > Gadus chalcogrammus. The sequence goes on along the minus strand of NC_079412.1, from coordinate 28,546,070 downwards.
AAGCGACTTCTGGCGGATTCAGACTCATGCCGTGAAGCGGTGGGGGGACCGATTGACGTACGGGAGGGACCGAACCAAGAGCCCTCGGGTTGGGAGTTGAAACCACCATGTCCGTAGCTACGAGGTCACCGAGGTCCAGACCTCGTTCATTTTTGTAGAGTTTCGCCTAAAAAATCGAACCTCAATACCACTGCATACAAAATCAGTTGTTGAGAACTTAATCACTGTACCTCAGTATTACCTCACGGCATTCGTCCCATACCTCAATATACCTCAGTGTTACACACACCTAACTATACCTTAGTATTACACACACCTCACTATACCTCAGTATTACACACACCTCACTTATACCTCAGTATTACACACACCTCACTATACCTCAGTATTACACACACCTAACTATACCTCAGTACTACACACACCTCACTATACCTCAGTATTACACACACCTAACTATACCTCAGTACTACACACACCTCACTATACCTCAGTACTACACACACCTCACTATACCTCAGTATTACACACACCTCCCTATACCTCAGTACTACACACACCTCACTATACCTCAGTACTACACACACCTCACTATACCTCAGTATTACACACACCTCACTATACCTCAGTACTACACACACCTCACTATACCTCAGTACTACACACACCTCACTATACCTCAGTATTACACACACCTCACTATACCTCAGTATTAGACACACCTCACTATACCTCAGTATTACACACACCTCACTATACCTCAGTATTACACACACCTCACTATACCTCAGTATTACACTCACCTCACTATACCTCAGTACTACACACACCTCACTATACCTCAGTACTACACACACCTCACTATACCTCAGTATTACACACACCTCCCTATACCTCAGTACTACACACACCTCACTATACCTCAGTATTACACACACCTCACTATACCTCAGTACTACACACACCTCACTATACCTCAGTATTACACACACCTCACTATACCTCAGTACTACACACACCTCACTATACCTCACTATACATCAGTACTACACACACCTCACTATACCTCACTATACCCTAGTACTACACACACCTCACTATACCTCAGTACTACACACACCTCACTATACCTCAGTATTACTCCCCACCATATCTTAGTATTGCCTCAGGGTTCTTCTGTCCAAGAGGAACATAAGGACACATTATCAGGTGGGGTCGCCCACAGCCCATCTCATCAACAGGAAGGGATTGATTAAAGGTCTCCTTTATTACTCTCTGCATCGTTAATGGATGCTAGACTTTTGAAAATGGAAGGAACAATTTGAATTTTATTGCTTCGTGGCCCCGACAGATTTATATAAATCAGACCACGGATGTACACTTTATTTTTTTTCAGTAAAAGACTAAACCACTGTGTGCATGCGTAATCGACATGTTTGCATTCAAAGTGCACGCTGTATACACGCAGTGTTCTTCGATTGGCAGGATCTGATGATGGATAATTGAGCTGGAGGGCGTTTGTGGAATCGTTCTATTCTTCGCTCTTCAGTATTTAGGACCGCAATTTATCTCTGAATGTTCTTAGTTTGATACACTCTGTTCGATTGATCATTTGTGTGAATTATGACTTGTACTGGTAAATAAAGTTGACCTTCCGCATTTTACTGTCCTTGTTCTGGCAGACATTCACTCACTCATCTCAGTTCTGTTTCTCAGTCCGTCTCCCAAACGTACGCAGGTGGATTTCATCTCGGGTGTAAAAAGTCCCGATGGTTTGAGAGAACCTCCAGAGATAAAAGAAGCACTGGGATCATAGCAGCTGGAGTGACATTGAAGTTTGTTGTGTCTTCCATCCAATATCGGCGCAATTAAACTAGATAATCATCCGCTTTGATTGCTGTAGTTAACAAGGCAGTCAGCATAACATTTCATCTTTTTATTAGCCTCATCGTTGATTATGTGATTTTATGATTGTTCTGATGATTCTATGAACCTCTATGGCAATCGTTGAATAAAAGGAGAGATATATTCTTTATAGCCCAAGTGTCCTTTAAGCATAATCGTATGTGCTTCACAAAGAGAGAATAGTTTGAAACAAGCGTATGATGTAAATGCTTATTAGAACATAGTTTCATTATTAGCCACCCCATGAATGAATCCTTTTCTTCTGACTCAACAAAGGTCAGTAGGAGAGGCCGATTCTGCAGTGCTTCTGCCTTTACAGACTTCTGGCAGTTGACCTCGGATAGCTCTGCAACATAATGTGGCTTTGCGTGACAAAGGAGTGGATGTGGTATATTTATCTGTTGATTCCGCCCCAGGCATGGAGCTAGGCATTAACGCAGAACTTCTCACCGTTCAGGTTCAGCTCAGTTTTTTTGTTGTGTGTGCTTTATTTGATTCCATCAAATCCTTCACGTACTCGGGGATGTATTTGAATATGTATTTGGGTAAATCTCCTTCATCGTATGGTGAGCTCCAGAAACAGGGTCCCTATCTCTCTGATATATCCATTCCTAGCGTTACTACTGTACCCAAACACACACCTTTCTCTGAAGTCTTTTGAACCAAAAAAGGAGAGGTTTTCTATGCTTCACAGCCCTATTAAAACGTGGGACAACAGAGGCGATTTCAAAGACCTTCAACGGTCTTCATGCACCTTATTCTCAACTTTTATCTCCCAGCGTTTGATATTCACACGTTAGCTCCAATTAGCGGGGAGACCACGCTCAGCCAACTTTTATAAAGCTCTTTTCTTGTAGGGTTAGTGAAATGCCTTTCATAGGCGAAGCTTTTTATGAGCGATCGGAGCGACATGAAACATTGGCCGTCCCTGCTCGCTGAATGGTTAACATTTCACAGCTTTCTGGGAGCTGTCTTTTATCCATAAATACAAAAATGCATTTCTTTACGAGCTGCTGTTGAGTCGCGTGTCCCAACAAGGCACAGGGTGAACCGTAGGAAGGCTGAGAGGGCTAATTAATTACCGGCTATACTCAGAGTCGCTTTAGGTCAAGGTTTGCCCAGTTTATGTAAACATTGGTTTTGGGTGTGTTTTTAAATTGGACCCCTTATCTTAGTTATCTTATCTTATTATTCTAAGCTTCAGCTTCAGAAATAACAAAGCTGTTTCTTAACACATTTTTTAAAAGTTATGGCCTTATGTTAAGGGTTCTTCTATTCTGTCTTTACAATGCTTTAGTCGATCAGAAACAGCCTTTCTCTTTCTCACAATGGTGGGATTCTCACAGATGGATCAGTTTGTTATTATTATTTGAATGCATACTGCAGAACATTGTGTATCACAGACTCTTTTCTGTCCTCAAAGGAGTCTCAGTGCCACTGGTACATGCTCATCCACATACAACATAGAACTGTGAAATATTCATCCCTGTCGTTCGCTTGGTTTGTGTTTTCACCTCCAGTACCTGTTCCCTGGGTGTGTTTTATCTGTCATGCGTAAGAAATGTATTAAAAAAGAGGCATGCTGTAACATAACAAAACAAGTTTGTACCTAATGCTGGATATTTTTATGTAAATCTGTCTTCTGACATGTAGCCCGCTGCTGCTTTAGACTCGCCTCTCGCTCTCCACTGGAGCTGAATGGGAGACAATATCCTTATTTTACAGTCAAATGCATAAGAATGTACACAAGTCTGCACGTAGGCAAGCATTCTTGACACCCACACAGACGCACACACCCACAAACCGACACACACACACACCCACCTCGAAGTATCCTCCTTTGACCTTTTTTTTAATAACCAGTTCACGTTCCTCCCCATTCCATCTGTTTATACTCTCAATTCCGGACAAGCTTATAATCATAAAACCACGTTAATTTATGGCTTAATCGTGGCCTTCAGAAACAGCGCTATATTTGAAGAACAAATGAATATGCTATTCAGTATTTATTCAGTTGACCTGTTCATGGACACCACAGGTAGAGTGTGGACAAAGGGTTTGACCCGAGAGTCAAACAAACCTAACTTACTCTGCAGGTCCCCATTGATGCAACTTACTAATGGCCGAGGGTGGTGGTGGAGGTGGTGGAGGTGGTGGTACTGGTGGTGGAGTTGGTGGTACTGGTCGTGTTGGAGGTGGTGGTGGTGGTGGTGGTGGTGGTGGTTGAGGAGGTGGTGGTGGTGGGGGTGGGGGTGGTGGAGTTGGTGGTACTGGTGGTGTTGGAGGTGGTGGTGGGGGTGGGGGTGGAGGTAGTGGTGGTGGTGGAGGTAGTAGTGGTGGTGGTGGTGGTGGTGAAGGAGGTGGTGGGGGTGGGGGTGGGGGTGGGGGTGGAGGTTGTGGTGGTGGTGGAGGTAGTAGTGGTGGAGTTGGTGGTGGTGGTGGTGGTGCTGGAGGTGGTGGTGGTGGTGGTTGAGGAGGTGGTGGTGGTGGTGGTGGTGGTGAAGGAGGTGGTGGTGGTGGGGGTGGGGGTGGGGGTGGAGGTAGTGGTGGTGGTGGAGGTAGTAGTGGTGGAGTTGGTGGTACTGGTGGTGTTGGTGGTGGTGGAGGTGGTGGTGGTGGTGTTGGAGGTGGTGGTGGTGGTGGTGGTTGAGGAGGTGGTGGTGGGGGTGGGGGTGGGGGTGTCTCACCAGGCTCATATTGCCTCACCTGGTCCCTGTTTACCTCAGATGGTGGGATTAGGGCGCAGCCTGTGTGAAGACATCCACCCTAATCCAGCCCCAGACACAGGTACCCAGACACAGGGCTCCCCGGGGCCCCCCAGGGATGGTCGGGCACAGGCATACTGGGGGGGGGGGGGGGGGGGGGGGGGGTTCGTCTCGATGGTTTGATCCGATGCAATATTTTGACAACTGTGCAAGGCGTTATCTTCTCTGTGCTTCTGAATAACAGGTGGGCCGGGCCCAGAATCAGGGGGGCCGGACATCACGGGGGGAGTCTTTGTCTTTGTGTGTGTCTGTGTTCAGTGTGTAGGGAGGGTGTGTGTTTGTTGTGTGTAGGGTGTGTGTCTGTTGGGGGAGGGGGGGGTTTAGCAGCTAATCACTAGTGGATTGGAATGGGGGACCAATCAGCTGGCCTCAGCCGCTGTCATGTGACCCGTGCAGCCCCAGTTGTGGACCGGGTCTGGGATGATACGTCAAACGGTTATTTTATTAATGCAGCCCAGATAGGATTCACAGAAATCTTTGGGAAAATTGTCTGTATTTTTCAGGAAAAATACAGGTTTGTCGAAGAGACTCCTCTATAGATGAAAACTTGTAAAATTGTTTTGGCAAAATACATGTACAATTAATTAAGAGCTAATTGATAGCCAATTGATTTCCCGCAGCGCTGAATGTCCTTTGATAGCTTTACACTTTCAGTTATAATTTAAAAGTTTGGGCCGCGGTAAATATTGTCAACTTCCTCTTCATCTTTTTCTCCTCAGACTCCGCCCACAACTCCCCTAACTAAATAGGCGAGTGGAGGAGGACATTTTTTATTTATGCAATATGCAGACAATTAAGTCCTTCTCATTAGTGATATAATGAGATCGTAATTAGCAGTAGTAATTATTAATTGTATTTAATACATTTCTTCTTGCTTATTGACTTATCAAAGCAATTTCATCTGGCAATTAACAGTCTCATAGTTTTTCATAGTTTAGTCTTAAGTCGTTTTATCAGTTTATTTATTTACTTTTGTGACGCCATTTATGTATTAATATCACAACATATCCACGTATTGATACGCGCCGACTCAACCGGCAGCTGTTTAACGCTCTGGAGTCGCAAGGACTGCGGATAAAAGCGTCTGCTCGGCAACGAAAACACGGAAACGCACATTTGGACAAAAGTTTGTCTCCACGGCGACGCCGCAACACAAATAAAGTCAATCACGCTCAGAGTGATTAAATATCATTCATTCATTAAAGAAGAAAAAAAAAAAGTAAAGAGAAAACACGGAGACGCAAACAAAGCCTCCGTCAAACGGGGCGGGGGGGGCAGGGGGGGGCTGCATGTAAAATACGGCCCAACCAGGTGCGGTGGTTAGGCTGAATGTGTTCCCCCTGTCAGGCGCTGCGTGGCCCAGCAGGCCGCCGCTGAGGAGCAGTGAAGTGAAGCAGTGCTCCGTCCACAGGGAGCGCCGCGTCCGTCCGCGTGCCGGCCGCCGCCGCCGTTCCCGCTCCACGCTTTCATCTCTCCCTGCGCTCTGATTTTCTTGGCGTAATGGCCTGACAGGGAGAGGGAGAGTCGTGCTCTTTGATGTAAACACCCCGGCTGCTTTTCCTCCAAAGGATCTGTGTAATAAGATCATACGATACATGACACGTTTTCGTTCACTTTCTAGTGTTTGATTTGCTAAGCGAGGGGGCTTTTGGAACAAAAGGGTAACACAGGTTTCTCTTTCTACCTGAGAGATTATCGGTTTGATTCCGGTGTGCGTCGCGCAGTGTGGTAACCGTGGACGTTTGTCTCAACGTTTGCCTTTCTGCGACTTGAAGCGGGGAGATAGAGTTGCAGACAAAAGTTGACGGACAGCTCTTCAAACGCTCGCTGGCTCTCCGCTGTCGGCTCGGCAGATTCCCGCAGATCTCTCGCCAACACTCCACGTCTGAATTAGTTTTTGCACTCTGTTCAGATATATCCCAAGTAATATAAACAGAGTGCTAAATAATTGCTCAATACAAATTAAACTAAACTGTATTGTTCTGTTGAGGAGTGGTAGTCGTGGTGGTGGGGGGGGGGGGGGGGGGGGGGGGGGGGGGGGTTGGGTGCAGAATTAATTTTTGTGTGACTTCTATCTTAAAAACCAATCCCATTTGATCCGATTATTACAACCACAGCGTATCGACTTATCATTGGTCTAATGAGTTGTGGATCTTTTCATACAAACTAATCACATTTCTAATCAATTCCCCCCCCAGGAAGGAGGCGGCGGCGGTGGGCGGTGGGCGGCGAGGATCAGGGCGTCGGCGGCGCGGGGAGTTGATTGATCGTCAGCGAAGTGGACGCCGTCCTCAGAACAGCCTCATCAAGGTGAGTCTGCGTCAGGTGGTTCATGGAGCTCCACCCCCAGAGGCCAGGGCCTGGGGTCAATGGGGGGGGGGGGGGGGACTGTGGACCAGGAGGGGGTCTCTCCCGTTGACGTGTGATACTGAGGGTGTGGGGGCCCTGACAGGGGAAGGCCGTGACAGGACGGTACGACTCCTACAGACCAGGGTCTGAACGAAGGCTGCAGGAACACGCCGGCCTACTGGGTAGGATACGACGGTCTGCTGGGTAGGATACGACGGTCTACTGGGTAGGATACGACGGCCTACTGGGTAGGATACGGCGGTCTGCTGGGTAGGATACGACGGTCTACTGGGTAGGATACGACGGCCTACTGGGTAGGATACGGCGGTCTGCTGGGTAGGATACGACGGTCTACTGGGTAGGATACGACGGCCTACTGGGTAGGATACGACGGTCTGCTGGGTAGGATTCGGCGGCCTCACTTCTCTGGGTTTGATCCCAGGCTGAGGGCTTTGTACTCTGCGTTCCCCTCTATGTTTAAGGGAGCGTTAAGGATTGTGTGAGGGTAGTTTGTGGAATTGCTCCAAAATGAATTGATCCAATTGAACAAATAAGACTCAAGATTATCAGGATGATCCCCATTTCTTTAGAATTGTACAAAATACGTAAAGTTCCCAAAGCAGGTTAGTACCTTCATGCCTTCATCCTCATGCCACCAACAGGACAGTATTACCATCCTCTGCGTATCGATACGTCTGTACACCGGCGCTCGGAGCCACACCGGCAGGGCCTGCGCACCACTGGAGCGCAGGGCTGCTATCTGTGTTCACCTCCTCTCCATTGAACAGCTTAATTGTGAACGTGCGTGCACACGTGCACACCGCGGTAGTCACGATACCCTAAGGCCCCCATTAATTAGCCTGTGAAAACCCAGGAGCTGGATGCCGTCAGCAGGTGCCTGTTCGCCTTGGTGTGGGACCGGCGCTTGGCAGTGCTGCTGCTCCGGCTCATTATAAATCCATAATTAAGTTACCGTTTTATTTGCCTTTCTCTATTTGTGTTTTTCTATCTTTAAACCGTCTCATTGTGGTTTGAGCCCGGGCTCCTGTAGAGCTGGCGCACGTTTTGGGGAACGCTCGCTGTGGAGCTCTCTATCGTAGCGCCCCAATTACCAGGCCTGGGGGGGGGGGGGGATGGGGGGGGGGGGGGTCCGTGTGTCTGTCTCGGCCGCGGCCTACAGGTGTTTATAATAACGGAGACGTCAAACCCCTCAGAACGACCTTGATTCGCTCTTCGTTTCTGAAAACAAGCTGAACTGTGCGACCCCCCCCCTTCATTTTTTTCGAAAGACAAGAAAAACAAACATAGACCCCCCCCTCTCCCTCCCCCTCCCTCCCCATCACCCTCCCCCTCTCCCTCCCCCTCTCCCTTCCACCCTCCCTGCCCGCCGGATTGAAGGACTGCCTCTCGACCTCCCCTCAATCCCCCCCCAACCAGTCGTTCTCCAACCCGCGTCGGGGGTCCATTACTGGGGTGAAGGAATGGGAAGAGGCAGCTCTCTCTCTCTCTCTCTCTCTCTCTCTCTCTCTCTCTCGCTCGCTCGCTCGCTCGCTCGCTCGCTCTCTCTGAGTGATGTCTGTCAGTCTGAAGCTGCTGGGGAGAGAGGGGCCTAGGGGGGGGGGGCTTAGCTGGTGGCCTTAAAGGACGATGAGCTGAGAAGAGAGTGCAAACACACACCCAAACACACAAACACACACATGCAAACACGCACACTGGCAAACAGAAGCACTCACACACACGCACACACACACACGCACGCACGCACGCACGCACGCACGCACGCACGGGGCCACGTGACGGTCTCTTCCAGGGAGCCGTGCCCCAGGGCCCTGCGAGGGTTCGGCTCCGGGCAGGAAGTGAAGGTTAACGACCTTGTTAGTCGGAGGGCCGTGGTGAGGCCACACCCCCTCACTGGAGAGGTGGGGAGACCCCCACCCCCCTCAGGGGAGAGGTGGGGAGACCCCCACCCTCCTCCACCCTATTCAGGGGGAGAATAATCCAACAGAAGAGTAAATTGGCTGTGAGGAAATAAAACAGCTTCCGTTGAGATCAGTAACGTGCGGTTGATTGCTAAATAATTACGCCAAGGTGTGTCGGCGGCGGCAGAAGAAGCTGTTGCCGCGTGGATCTTATAAAACACGAGGTTAGAATTAAATATGCAATGAGTTTTCACTTGCTGCGGTAAAATGGAAAATATTGTGCCTGACAGTTTTTTAATATCTCGCCTCCATCGAATTCTGCGTAATTACTGCATCGCAAAAAAAAACCTGTCCAGATTTGTTAACTGTTGCCATGGCACTTCACAAAGGTGGCAAACAAACAGATGCTTGTTTTCCTCTGTTCTGCTGAACAGGAACGGTCCCAGCACTGAGCTTTGGGGAACACCTCCACACACACACACACACACACACACACACACACACACAATAACAGACACACACAATAACACGCATACACAATAACAGACACACACAATAACACGCATACACACACACACACACACACACACACACACACACACACACACACACACACACACACACACACACACACACACACACACACACACACACACACACACACACACACACACACACACACACAATAACAGACACACACAATAACACGCATACACACACACACACACAATAACACATGCAGACGCACAGACACACACACACACACACTAACACACGCACAGGATTATTCCTCCAACGTTTCCCTGATTATTCCTATCTCTTCACTTCACCGACCACACAGCTCAGGTGAACCTCAGCAGTCAACAGTTTTCCGGTTTCCCGACAGGTATTGAATCAGCCCCACTTTCTCTCTCCCCCCCCCCCCCCCCCCCCCCTCCCGCTGTGCTCAGCCTGGGGGGGGGGGGGGGGGGGGGGGAGACATCCTCTGCGTTGTAATAAGGGCCAGCTGATATAATGAAGGTCATTGTAATCACAGCTTATGTTCCAAGGAGTCGACCCACCGGAGCTTCACCTGCTTCTCTTCAATCGGTGATGCCCCTGCGTCTGTGGGCGGGGTCTGGGTCGGGGGGGCGGGGGGGGGGGGGGGGGGGCCGTGGGGATGGAGCTGATAGTGTTATCGCTGCTAACCTGACTCTAATACGGTGCCCTCTCCCTCCACCGTGTGTGTCAGCGTGGGGGTGAGGCCCCCCCCCCCCGTGCCGTCGCTCCACGTGTGGAGAGGTACGCCGGCTCCGTCTTAACCTCAACCCGTCCTGCTGCAATCCCATCCCAAGGTGTTTGGCCCACGCCCTATCTCTCTCTCTCTCTCTCTCGCTCTCGCTCTCGCTCTCTCTCTCGCTCTCTCTCTCTCTCTCTCTCTCTCTCTCTCGCTCTCGCTCTCGCTCTCTCTCTCGCTCTCGCTCTCGCTCTCGCGCTCTCTCTCTCTCTCTCTCTCTCTCTCTCTCTCTCTCTCTCTCTCTCTCTCTCTCTCTCTGTCAATCTTTCTCTCTCTTTATCGTTCTCTTTTTCTTTCTCCCTCCCTCTCCGACTCTATCTCTCTATCTCCCTCCCTCCCTCCCTCCCTCCCTCCCTCTCTCTATCTCCTTGACTCCAGCAGACTAACCCCTTGCATAAAGGGCTTCAGCTGGACTGCTTGGTGGAGGAGCAGCCCGGTGATGTCTGTGGAGGAATGGCTCTTCAGTGATAACCTCTAATTAAAATCCGTGTCCCTAAGGTTCTGCAGAATGTCCTCAGGTCAGAATTGTTTTTGTTTTTGTTTGTGTCCAAAGCAGTTTCTTTCCACCGGCCGTAAAATGAATCAGATACAACTGTTTGTGTTTTGAAGCAAAGATAACGGTCCAAAGATGAAATGGCGATGCCGCTTGAAGATACGTCGAGTTAAAACACATGTTCTCTAGGTTTTATTAAATGTTTGATGTTGCGTCGTTGTTTAGTCTGCTCCTTATGCGTCACGGAGAGACTGGTGCTCTGTATCACTGCTCTGTGATCAAACCGCTCCCGGAGTGATTAGATGGATCAACATCTGGAGACACAATGAATTATTGATTCCTCCCGCATTCTTATTCAAACGTCGGCGTTTGTGCAGACTCCGTGACCGCTGTTGGGTTCCAGCCGTAGTCGAATGAGAAGAGCAAGCGGTGGAACTCCTTAAGCGTGTGGGGAGCTCGGAGTCATAGAACAACTGTCTATCGTCAACACCTCTCAAATCTCAAAGTACCATCGTTCTCGAATAGCGATCATTTCGGCTCGGGGAAACGCATCACAGTCTTCACTCGCGTGTTTCCTCCGTCTATCTGGAATGATCCAACGGCAGGTCC